>NW_010114097.1:32912-53155 GCF_000699245.1 Pterocles gutturalis
CAGGACTTTTATGGGTTCGTTTTTCTTCTTATTAAGGTCAATCTATTCTACTCCAGATTTTTTTTTTTGAGTGTAAAATGTAATTTTGCAAGGATATATGGCTTCCTTGCATTAAAGTCGAAATCTTCTTTTTGGATCTGAAACTCAGGGTGGTTTCTCCATCTCTCGAAGGTGTACAAAGGTTGTCCATGACACATGGGTCCTTTTGCATGGCAGCACACAGAAACTGCTTCCCACGAGAATGCATTATTTCCCAATTGTCTTTTTTGGTAGTCAACATCACTTCTCTGGTTTGATCTTTTCTTTCCCACCTCCCATATGTGTTTACAATTGAGAGCCCTCTTTAGGAAATACACTATAGGAATCCAAAATCTTTCAACTTGCCTGCAATACAAAGATTATGAAGGGTAATAAAGAGTCACAGCTTCATATGCTAAACTAGTTTTTATGAGTTCTTGGAAAGACTTGTCCATAATTCTTTTTAGAACTGGTAAAATTATTCAGATCAAGTTAATTTTCGTAATTTACAAATTTCTGGTTCTGTTCCAAAATGTAATTCTTTAAAATCTTTTTGCTTCTCCCATTATAACTGTAAATGGGTAATTTTAATTCTCTTTTCTTTTGTCAGAATGTTACACGTACAACATTCAGTGTTTACAGCTTTCGTGAGTGGGCTGACCCAGTTTTAGAGTGGAACGGCTTGACAATTTGATGCGAAAAAGAATTATGTTTAAATACAGGATTGGATTTTGCAACCCAATAAGCAGCAGCAATCCCAATTTGAGTAATCCAGGGACCTTGCAAGCATGCTGTTGGTCTCGGCAGTTCGGCGCTATCTTTTAGGGCGGCTGGGAGTTACAATTGCACTGTGACTTCCTCCTCCCTCCTAGCAAGGAGAGGATGGGAATTTGCTGAAGGCTTTTATCAGCAATATGCATCTGCCCCCATTCTCACTCAGCGGCTCTCGCAACGAGTGGGAAAAGTCGGGCCAACGCGTAATCTGCTCCCAGCTTGCTTCCTGCTGCCGTGCCCCAGGGATGGAGGAAGCAGACAAGTGGCCCTGCGTGCTCTCTCTTTGCCAAGCCCAAAAGTTCAAGAGGCTCAGAGAGACAGAAGAGAGTTTCTTGCTCCCTTTTGCAAGGGGTATTGCATATTTAGTGCTGGAATATAGTGAAAGTCTGTAAAGATGAATTATACAGGACAAAACCAAGATGAACCTTACAACTTGAAGATCTTTGGATACCTGCTGAGTGAATTTTGGTCACTTGCTCTGTACAGTCTGATGTGATATTAATGTGCCATCTGAAGAGTCTTTCCTGTCAAATGAGGTGTCATCTTAAGGTTTCATTCTGTACTTTTTCTCCATCTGCAGTTTGGGTGTACCTGGGGCCACCACTTGACTCATTGCTTTGTCAGTTCAAAAAGCTTTTTACATCAAGAGTTTCTCTTGTGTCTACAAAAGTTATTTCTGATGAAGTGTGGGGTAGAAGGGACTTCTACACTCATGGTGCGCATAATTTAAATAAGTTTGTCAGAAGCTCCTGGGTATGAAAGACCCGTATATAAGGCCAGACAGTGAGAGCACAGGGAGCACGCTGGGGTCTGGGTGATCTCCCACAGCGCACTGGAAACCAACAGTGAAATGCAGAGCAGGAGCTATGCTGTTGCAAAGCACCATGAGCCCTCTAGACACGGGCAAAGGCCGCTTTTCCACTATTTGTCTGCAACCCTTAGTGCAACAGGGTCTCGATCTCCAGATAAAGCCACAAGGTACAACTCTGGTTGCACAGGGGAAACTTAGCAACTTAGCTGGTCTCTTTTGCCCTTGCTAGTGTATGAATGGGAGAAGACTACTTGCACCAGAATAACCATGCTAGTGGGAGCAAGTGTCCACACATGAGCCCTGTGTTTGCTCAAACTGTAGACCTTTGTTTCTCTCTTTTTTAAAATAAATTATTTTTTTTTTCCAAAGCAACATCATTGGTGGAATTTAAATCACAGGAGTTTTATCATGGACTTTTATGGTGTCAGGATTTCTCTCCATGTGGTTTTGTAGCACCTGAGGTAGGTTTCAAGAGAACACAGCCATGATTAGCCCAGCCTTCCTGTGCTGTATCAAGGTCTGGAGTTAACAGGGCAGTTGCAAAGCATGGCACATAATGCATTTCTGCATTAAATACACCCACATTATCTTACAGCCCAAGCAGACCAGATTGTCAGTAGACAATTATGGGTTTTGCTGGGTTTATTTTGATTGGCCTGCTCTCAGTTTTCCATAGTGGTACTCTATTTGTAAGAACAGATCATTAATGATAACAACAGATGACATGTGTCTGAAATATGGGGTGGACGAGGGAGTTAGTTTTTCTTCCTTTTTTTTTTTTTTTTCCTGAGTGTCTGCACTTTGACAGCGCGTTTGCCAGGCTGTCACTTGGTTGAGAGATTCACAAGATTAGGACCTCATTGTGTGAATGTTTTCACAGCACTTGTTGCTATAAAGAATCTTCACACTTTGGTGGATGAAATCTGGACTCCTAGACACAAACTGTTAAGAAGCAATCATAACAATTAGCTAATGTGTCAACAATTAGCACTTTCCATCAACCAGCACTGAGTGGAACCTTCTTCTTATCCATACGCAGACAAAAATGCAATGATGTAGTAAAGAAAAGCAGTGAAGTTGGCTGCACTCGTCCCTTGCTGTAGCCAGCAAACTCCCATGGGTATTGTTTACAATGATTATTCTTCCATTATGATGTTATTGCACAGGTCAGGGGTGGTAGCTAGACTGAAAATAAGCTTTTTTTTTTTCTTTTCTTTTTTTTTTTTTTTTTCCTCAAACTCTTGGCTGCTTTTACGAAAGTACAACAGAAACAACTGCTGTGAAAAGGTCAGCCAGTAACAGTACTTTAGTGTTTAACTGGTAAATATTTCAAAATAGTATTTCTAATATTTTACCATTTGGAAGTTTTTCAATGCATCTCCAGTCCAGCGTGACTCAATCAATGTAAGATTTCCACAGTCTCCTCTGAGAATTCTTTACAATGGGTACATTATAGTCTGTTACCGTATCTACCACCAGTTGGTCAAAATTTGTTTTAATATCTTTTTATATGGTATATTACTGGCAGTGATACAAAAAGCACTGTTTTCTCAAGTATTTTGCATATCTCCATATGTAAGCACTGCAGAAAACTGAAGATAGGTCTTCTGACATGACCTTGCAGCCACTCTTACCCATACAGTAGCTTCTTAGAAGACTGGAAAGAAGATCAGAGTCTTCTCCAAGGAAGTGTCTTTTGGGAATGTTTCCTGCTATGCATGGAGTTCGTAATGGGCTACTGTGGGACGAACGTAAAGTACCACAGCATCGGTGAGGGTTTCTCTGGTTAATTGTGAAGTCAAAGTGAAACCATCTTAAAAACAAGCAGTACAGTTTCTAAAAGTAACACGTTGCTTGACTGCAAGCCAAAGCAATTGATTTAAAACAGGGCACGGTGCTCAAGCCCAGCCTCATCTGGTACAGCACCCTGATAGCCGCAGTTTGGACCATGTGTGTATGTTTAGGAATTATTTGACAGCTCAATAAAGAAGGCGTTGCAGTAATCTGAACAGAAAGGTGGAGGCAAGGATGCAAATAGAAAAAACAGCAATCAAATTTTACCTAAGTTCAGTATATCCTACTTTTCTGTGACAAGGGAAAAGGACAACCTTGTGATTTAGGGGTAGATGCACCATCTCCCCAACTCTTCCCAAATTTCCCTGTGACTTTGTGCAGACCTAAAACCTCAAAGTACCTCCATTGCTTCCTTTTAATCCCAGTTCTTCCCCATCCGCTCCTTCCAGCCTGGGACATTGTGATACTAAACAAATGTTTGAGATTTTTGGAGTGGCGGTGGAGGGGGGGGGGGTATAATTACACTAAGGATTATTAATATGGGAAATATGGTCAATAAACGTGAGAGGGGTTGAGTAATGCAGGAACATTCTTTACAAATTCTTTAGTAACAGTGTAGGCAAAGTGCCACAGACAAAGAAAATCCTCTGAATTGCAAGTGTGTTCTTATGGCTTTTGCCAAGACGATGACAAAACCTATTCTTTCTTCTCGCATTAGGACTCCTATTCAATGATACACTTAAGCATGTTCTTAAATTCCGTTGACATTTGAAAGCACTGTTGACTTTAATAGGACTTAAGCACCTGTTCACGGTTAATTGTGTACTTTCAGGGCCTTTCTTGAAGAAAAAAAAGATGGATAGACTTAGGCATGTGCTTAAAGTTAAGCAGGTGCTTAAGTGCTTTGCAAAGCTGAAGCCTTAGAACTGAGTGTAATCCCCTCTGAAGTCAGAGGATGGATTTTCCCTGCAGTGTGCCTGGTGTGGAGCAGCAATTTGTTTAAGTGACAAAATAAAGTAATGATTTTTTTTTTGCAACAGCACCCAACCATGGGTGCCTGCTGCTGACAACTAAATAATAAAATTAATTTATAACCACACTAAACGGACCAACCCAAAGTCTCTTCAAACATTAGCAGCTATGGGCCCTGGTAATATCACTTGATAATTCTAACCGTACCCTGAAAAAAACCCCTTTTTCTAGAGGCATAATACTAGAGCTGCTCCTGGCCAGTTCTGGGCTTGAACCCCCTTAAGTGAAGGCAGTGGTCCTGCTGGGACAGGCGACTGCCCTTGGGTGAGATGGGAGAGGAGAAATTTTTTCTCTGAGAAAGGGCTGTTTTGGCCTAGGCAGTGATTGATGGTTAAGAAATGACAGAGCCAGGGGTGTTTTTCCTGCCCTTTAGCCTATAATTACGCAACTAGCTTTTGGGTGATGGTGGTGCCACTGTCCTCTTGGAGAAACCATAATAGAGTGATTTGAACCTTTCTGTTTACTGCGAACATCAGCCATCTTGCGCCGAGCTGGAGAGCTGCAGGCTGAGCTGCAGAAACAGCGTGGTGCTTTGGTAGGAAAAGGTTGTGGCTGGCACAGATCTGAGGTGTTGGCCCTGCTCCCGTGGCAGGGTTGGACCTTGGAGATGTCACAGTGGTGATGGTGGTGCACTGCATCAGGGTGAATCCGAAAACACAGATACCCCAGGGAACAAGCAGGTCTTCCACCAGCACCTTCACGATGAGTCTTGCCATATTTGGTGGTTTTCTCGAAGTCCCATTTCCTTCAGTGTTGTGATTAAGTGACAACATAGTCTTAAAAAAAAAAAAAAAAAAAAAGAAAGAAAGAAAGAAAGAAAGAAAAGAAGTTTCCAGCCTTTGTGGTAGCAGAGATAAGCTGGAACATATGAGCTGAGCCTAAAACATTCCCAAATAAAAAGGCAAATAATTAGAATCCAGAATGCATTTGTAACAACCACCACAAAGCCAAACGAAAAATAAAAATAACTTAAGATGTATTCCTTTCCTAGTGAATTTAAGCACTGGAAGTTAACATCAGTTCCTTATTCATGGGAGATGAGGGCTGGCTGGTACAGGTACCCCTGCCTGGGACTCTTTTTTGGTTTAACCCCTTCACCGTGAAACTGCAAATAAAGTTGAACACAGTTTAAGGGGTGCAGGGGGGATTACAGGGCTGTGGTTGAAGGAATGGATTCCTCGCCTGGCTGTAAGGGTTTTTGGAGAGGATGTACATATATAAGCTGGACAGGAGGAGTTTTACCCTCTGTCAGGAATCTGATAACCGGAGTGAAGTGTTTCACATGAAAGCTGCCAATTCCTGTCCACACTGTATTGTAGATTAACAGGCAAATAGAAAACACAAAAATTCTCAATTTTTCGTATTCAGCTTATTTACAAAATGTAACGTGTTCATACTGGAGAATGCCAAGCAATCCTCACTGCTGCGGAAAGGAGAGTGAAAACAAGGAGAGCCAGGTGCTCCAAATAAGAAAATGTCAGGAAGGCTCTACGTCTCTGCCGAGCAGCCTGTGCTATAAATTGTGGCAATGCCACCACTATGACCTGCAGCCTGGGGGAAGAGAATAGTATAAAAATGATAAATCACAGCCAGAGTTCCAGATCTTAACCAGACAAAGAAAGCTGGTTCCATTATTAGACAGATTTATATAATCGCTTACTAATAATGTTGTGTCCTTCCTCTGGTTTCTTTTAGTAGACGTGGGGTAAGACCCCAGATAGCAATCCTAAGCAATCCTGATGTCAGAAGGGACCAGCGTTCTTCCAGTCTGACTTTCTGCATCACACAGGCCATAATTTCCTTGCACTAATACCTGCTTGCACCTGAGCATCTCTCTTAGGAAAGCAGAGAGTCCTGCTACCAAGTGAGCACAGCATCTGGTGAACTTTCCTGATGGTTATTCTTGGTTGTATTCCTCATCACAGTGTGTTCAGCTTCCAGCCACTGCTCTGTTTATCCGTCTGTTTGCTCCAGCTCAAGAGACTTCCATGATCAGAGCATGGTGATGATCTTGCCCCCTCCCCTCTCTATAAGCTGAAGAAGCTGTGTTCCCCAGGCTTTTCACTACAAAGGTCACGTTTTCTGATCTGTTCATCATTTTTATTGCTCTTCTTTTAAATCCTCTCTAATATTTCAAGCTCTTTCTTGAAGTGGAGCTGCCAGACCTCGTGGTGATTTTCCAGCAGTGTTTGCTTTGGTTCCACTGCAGCGACATCACTGTTATGTCATGGGCAGGTCTGCCTGCCGCTGCCCATCCTTCAGGGGAGTCAAATTTCTCTGCTGCCTTGGTGTCTCCCCTACTTGCCTCTCCTCAGTTTTTGCATCTTCTGCATTCTGTTCTGAATATGAGTAACGTGTTTCTTCCTTATCACTGGTTAAAAACTCTAATTGTGATAATGCCAGAAAGTGATTCTTGTAGGAGTCTTGGGAAATTATAGTGACTTGATGATGATTTCCTCTTTGTGGTTGCATTTAAACTTCTCTATTAGATATCTGTATTTTGTATCATTCTAACTGATTCCATTATCAGATAAAATATAATCAGTAATAAAGCCTTCTCTGTATCTCAGTCTCTAAAATGTCATCTAAGTATTTACACTGTAATATAAATTCATAACTATTATCCAGCCAAATCTTTTGAATAGTCCAAATATATTATATGACAAGAACCACCTTTGTCAGATGAACTTGTAATAATATAAAAAAGATTTCTGTTTACTTTGGTAGGATCTATTATCTATACATCCATAAAAATTAGCATTAACTATAAATATATGAGTTCAATTCCCAAGGAAGAAAACCCTGTTGGTTAAGGAAATAACTGTAGTGTAATTTGCTTGCTCTGCTTTCAGGCCAATCTGTCTTTACCTGACTGCTCCCTCTGGCCCATTGCAGACACCAGAACCAGGCTGGGTTTCCTGCAGTCCTCTGAAACTGGCGCTTTCTTTTTAGAAATCCACATTCAGGGGATGCCTACTTCAGCTGCCTTAAAATTCTTGCATGCCAATTGTTTGGATAAGTTAATATAAAAAATCTGGGTTTTGTAGCTGCAACTTAATTCCCTTCTGGGTTATTTTGAGATTGGGTCATCATTCTGTATATGTATGATATAACATTTTCCCCTGAATATTTTGCAGATATATCTGTTTGAGCACTTTTTGCTTTTGTGACTTATTTTTGACAATTACCAAGTGCCATAATTCAGGTCACTTTTGTTTCTATTGAACTTGAGTTTTTCTTGTGTCGTTATTTTCCTCTGGCAAATTTCTGTAATTTATAGCTTCAAATTAACATTTATGACTGTTAGCTTCCCTCTTTTCTATTATATTTATATCAGCTCCCACTTCCCCTCTAAGTGACACTGTTTTATAGGTTTTCTGTTTTTTTTTTTTTTTTTTTTTTTTTTTTTTTTTGGAACAACTTACTTTCTCAGCTCTAGAATAAAACCTTGTAAACATCTTGTAAAATGTTAGCTGATCCCAGGTATCATTCCCATACTTCTTTTTAATTTCTCCTTTTCCACTGAATGGTTTGATAACTGTTTTCAGCTTTGTAAAACCACCCCTTAGAGCAGTAGAAGTGTTCATAACTGGGGGGGATGACTTTCTTCTTAAACGTGATGAACGTAATTAATGTGATTTCATGAGAACTGGGTGTCACCAGCATACTGCTGTAATCCATGTCTCTCTATTTATCATTGCAGTGCGTGAATCCAAGTTGGAATTGTATTTTTCCTGACCCCCTTTCTAAATAAATTTCTGACTTGCTTTCTAAACAAATTGGGAATTCTCTGAATGCATATTTTATTCCTGAGGCCCATGTAGTTAGTCGTGGTTAGATAATATGCTTCTAACAGCTCTGTATTTGTTCAAACAAAAACACCACCGCAAAAGATCACTGTGGTGGGAGATGTGTCTGCATCATCCTCTTTTTCCTTCGGGGAAAGAAAACCGTCAGTGGGGAAATTTGTGCCCCTGTGCTGTGAAGCCTGCTGTCCAGACACCTGTACATAACGTGAAGTTAAATAGGGGAAATAATAGGGAAACCATTTCTGTTGTCATTTCCATTTGGATCGTCCTCATCATCACGTTTCAGGGTGACAGGTACAGAAATAATGTGTGAAAGTCTCTTTAGACGGTGCATTTGGAAAGGCTGCATCTGTGTTTGAGTAGTCAGTCTGAAACAGGCGTCAGATAAGGATTTGAACTGTTTGCATGTATGTCTCTGTGTACAAGTGTACGCTTATATCTACGGAAAATTAAATTATGCTTTAGCGCTAAACACATGTGAGTTGACTGGGAAAGACTCTTGGGAAGATGCTGGGTCTTTTTGCTATGATATTTTCTGGTAATTAAACAGTTCTCTATTTTATAATAGTTAATGAAAATGAGAGTGGTTGGAAGGGTTATTTCTGTCTGTTGCTATTAGATTCTCCAGATTTGCTGACCCTGAATAATTAAATGTTTTTGATCACTCCGTTTATATTGCCTAGAACTGAAGTAATTCTGATCCTTCAGCAAACTTGAAGCACAGCATGGAACATACTGAAAGGCGCCAAAAGATGAAACATTTCAGTTTTGTGGTTCACATCTGTCTGTCCTGAGTCCAGGAGACCATTATAATGCACTTAGAGCATTTAAAAGCTCCTCAAGGTTGAAAGCCCCGATTAGGGCAGTATCTGTTCACGGGTGGGAGTCCTGCCTGCGTCAAACCTGGGAGCAAGGCGCCCTCGGGTCCCTTTTCTATGGGAAAAGATGTTAACGTTGGGTAGTGGGGGAAAAATAAGGGGAAAAATGTAATCAAGGAGACCCTGACACTGAAATGAAAATAGCAACGTACACATCCATCAGTTTGTACTGTTTTTACAGAGAGTATAAAATATTTAAACTGAAGCCATTAATCATCCTGCTCCTCCGTTCTAATGCATGGGAACCACAGGAGGTCACCAAATATGCATTTAATATAAAAGAATGAAAAATCCTGGAGGGAAAAGTAGTGTAGTCTAAAAGCTAGAAATGTTAAGACCAAAAGAAATTCAAGCAGAAATTTTGGTAAAAATGTAAATATTATTTTCATAATGTTCTGTTGGAAATTCATTATATTTTGGACAACAATTCAAAATATATTTAGAACTAGTTAAAAAAAAAACCCTTCTAAGATGGAAATTGGTTTTCATTCTTGTTTTTTTTAAAGATACTGCTGGATAGGAGCATTCTTCATTTTGTTTATTTTGATAAAGTCCCAACATTGCTCATAGGAAGCAGATGCAGAAGCCATTGCCAGGTTCATATTCCAGGTTGCCATCAGGTATAATTTTGATAGATGTTTTAAACCCCTCACTGCATTGCGTTTTGTGCCCCAAGCTGATATTTTCCCCCTTTCAATACCTGAAGGCAGAAGGGAGTGAGAGGGGATGCCTTTCCTTACGTCACTGGATACCTTGGGTGTTGGTGTGGAGAGGAGAGCCAAGGACTGTGGCTAAGCTGCATCTCTGTGATTTATTTAATATTGTTTGAGTTTCCTGGAGTAAGCCTGGTTATTTACTCGTTTATTTATTTACTGGTACTATGACGGTGCCTGGACCCAGGGCTCGCAGTGCTGGGAGGCAATACCTCAGTGCAGGGAGGTGAGGGATGGCAGAAGCAGACTAGCTGCCCAGACAAGGACTGGAGGGAGCAAATATTTGCATTATCCAGAGGCGGTATCTTATGCCTGCTGTAAGTGCTAAGGAGAGCCGGCATGCAAAGCAAGAGCACAGAGCACTGCTGTGCCTTGTGCCGCACAGGAATGCGGGGAGAGACAGCAACACGCAGCGAAACTGTGGGTTTCCAAAAACCTGCATTCAGCTTTGGCACAATACAGCCACTGTAGAAGAAGACATTAGGAACAAAAAACAAAGCTTGAAGCTTCAAGAACAGGCTGCCAGAATTATTAAGAAAAACATCAAAATGATGCCATTAAAAACAGATGGGGATTCTATAAAGTATTGAAAAGAAAATGTTTAATTATGAGCCTTATGCAAAACCCATCAAAGTTGGATTAATATTATAGTGCTGTTGCTGTAGAGGGTTTAAGTAGTCCGTGGTGGAACATTAATCTTTCACTCCTTTAAAAATGATGTTTTCCTTTTGTTGATGACAAATTCCATCTCTTCACTGTTGAAATCATATAACCAGATTAATAGCATCTAACATAATGAAATCAAAAGGCACAGGTAATATGGATTAGTTTAGAAAACAACAATGAGGGGAAAAAAAAAGACCCAAGGGGAAAAAAAACTTCACTGGATGAGTGCTTTTGTCAACATCAGTGTATTTTTTCCTGTTGTTAAAGGATGAGGGAGTAGCCTCTGTTCATAAGTATCCTTGTCTGTCTGGGATATCGTGTAGTGGCTGTATATCCATGGTATTTCTAAAAGTGTATCAAACAGAGGATGCTTTACAATTTTTTGGGGTGGGGGAGCCTTGTCTGTCTTGAGTTTCTGGAAGATTGCCCATGGCTGCACAATCTGAACACCTCTGGCAAGAAATGCTGCCCCGACTCTGCCTCTCCAGGCTCAGCTGGCTGGAACAGCTAGAAAGAATTTCTGGGGGTTTTAGTTAATAAAAGTATCTGAACTATAGAGTTGCAGGTGCAGGGAGGATTATTTTATGAAAGCTGGAGCTGTAGGGCTGCTTTTCCCACTTCCCCTCACCATGGCATCGTGTGGTCCCCTGCATCCATGGGGGCCTTGGGGTGCCTCAGCGGGCGTCCTGCCTGCATGCACTGGCCACTGTCCCACGTCCCCATCGCTGCCAAGATCTGTACCACCTGCCTGCATGGAGAGGTTTGTACTCCAGGCCAGGAGTTTCAATCTCCTACATACAGGCTGACCATTGGAGGAGATAGCAAATTTTTTCACGTGTCATGATGCTTTTGGGTTTCTCCCTAGTGGGTTTGGGCACAGATGTGCTGCTTTGGATGGGAGAAAAATCCAAAGTAAAGGCTTTTCCCTCCAGTGTCTGTCATCCTGGTGTCTGGACTTGGATCTCTTAAGTAAACACGGCAAAGAGATTTTGTTCCTCCGTTTTTCTCACAGTCTGTTCCCTCTTCAGGGCGGGGTTGCAATGTTTGGTGCATTAGCCCATGGGTTGGGATTCACTGCCCCTGCCCTCCATCACATCTCCTTCTAACATTTGCAGCCAAGTCTTTGTGCATGAAGCTCTACCTGTGCTGTCTAGCGCTCAGCTGCTTTATGCAATGAACCATATGGTCAGAAATCAGTATGCGGTATTCACTTAATACAACAGGAACAATTTCCCTTCTTCCTTTCCAGTTCCCCCACTCCCCCCCCAAAAAATCTGTGCTATATTGAATCACCAGGTACACCAAAAGCAGGCTCTTATTTTAGCAAAAATATCAACACTGACTGCCAAGGTAGATTTAAGGTATTCATTACAAAATATTTTGTCCTGGGCTTTAAGAATAATGCACTTTCAGTACAAAGAAATAGTTATTCTGAACATTGGACATTTTTTTAGTTATTTACAATAGGTTTCAAGATTTAGAATTACCATGAAAGATTTACTTATATTGCAGTTCATGTAAAATTTAAAATCAATAAAGTAAATAAATTTAGCTTGTCTGCCTGAATCGATTTCTTCCTATGCTAACACTGCCCTGTAATACTGTACTTTCTTATCTCCAATGTCATCCTCTAGTGATAGTTTCAGGGTTGCAATTCTGCTATGTTATCATGTCCTTTGCGACATAGTGTGCCTCTGAGTCACCTGTGACTTCCATATTTCAAACTTGGTTTATGAACGTTGCCTCCCCCCGAATGGGGAGCTGCCGGCTGCTGGGAGCCAGACTCCCTCCCCGCAGAGCAGCCCTGTGCTCTTGCAGCCAGTGGATGGAGAAAGGGAAATATTGCTGTCAAAATAGGGACAGGTATCTGGGCTCTGGCATGGCCAAGATGTGCATGGAAAAGAGCTGAGAGGTCATTTGGCAGGGCTTCCTCATTGGAGAGGAAGGAGGGATTACCTCCTGTTTTCCCCACTTTTTCTAAAGATGCCATTCTATGGCTTGGGAACAAACAGAGCTTCCTTTCTTTTTTCCCCTCTTTTTTTTTTTTTTTTTTTTTTTTTTTTTTTTTTAAATTTGTAGGATCTAAACGGCAACAAAGAGCAAATGTGCTCATCCAGCTGTTGCATTGGCACGTTCCTCAGCATGAGAGATGGGGCAATTGCAGTATGCAAGAGGAGAGAACCCCTGTGATATTTTTTCACTGAGTTTGTCCTCTTACTTTTTTTTTTTTTATATATAGGTACCTCAATCAGAGGAACCTTGTAAGTGGCGGTAGATGGATTGCAATGGAGGACTGGCTTCTGAGCAGGGTACGGGGCTGTGGCAAGGAGCAGCCCATGATTCGTGTGTGGGTAATCTGGTTCCCAGAGATCCACAGCTGTTTTGGGGGGCACCTCTTATTTCCCACCCAGGGCAGCACCTTCCAGTGGAACAATGGAAGCTTTGTGCAATGGTGGGTTGCTCGTTTTAATCTTTATTTCAGGACCCAAATGAAAATGTTACCTAAAAATATAACTGAGGGCTACTGGTATCCTCAGGCACAAAAAGAAATTCTTTAGTTGTTCCTAGTCTGTAAAGGGAAATTGTATTCTTGGTGTTTTCTGGATCTATGGCATGACTGGTAAAGGCTTTATTGCATTGACAGGTTTGGCTTTCTGATGAAAAAGGGATTATCTGTTGCCAAATGGAGGACAGTGGTTTGATTTTACAAGTTCAATGCTTTAAAGTTTGGTCCTGTTCTGCATTGAAACAAGCCAAAACTTTGCAAACAGGTTTGTGAAATTGAATCCCGTGGCAATGGCAGTGTCCGTACCTGAGCATGGTTTTCAATTCAATCTGTCTCTCTGATTAGAAATAACTAGAGGGTTATTGTTGTTGTCAAAACTGATACACCTTTGGGAGATGCCCTGGCATGAAGAGAATGCCATGCTGAAGGAAAACACTTGGTTAGAAACGCGGCAGCCAGCTCCAGGTTTAAACCTTTGCAGCCTCATTAGTGTTCCCCGCGGAAGCACAAATGATAGCGTAAGCCGTGGACCTACCTTGCAATGCTGTCGAGCAGTTTGCCCAGCAGGCTAGACACAGCTGCACCATCCAAAGGATCTGGAGGAAAATAATCCTTGCAACAATAATAATCTAAACCTGATGAACCTTAAAAATATTGGATTTACTTATTAAAAAAGGAAACACATAAATACAAATGCTTTGATTCTGGGTCTGGCAAAAGAGTAACTGTTTTTATAGACAAGCAAACACTGTTCTTTTAAGGTAATAATCTGGTTTCATGTGAAGTGAAATGTTCATTTTTTTATTACTTGCAAAAGAAAAGAAAATATCAACCCTGTCTGTCAGTGTTGCTGTTGAGTTTAAGATGGAGTGCCCTTGCGGAAGCTGAGAGGAAGATGGCTATAAAATATTAGGCAGGCTTTAAAGGGAACAAAAAAAGTAGGGAGAACAGAAAGCAGAGAAAGAGAGGGCATGGTGATATAGTAACAATAAAAAAGGGGCAGATATCTTTCTGGTTTAAGTTAGAATAAATACAAATGAAACCAGTAACATTGTGCTTCATTTATACCAGCAAAAGGTTTATGTACATCCAAAGCTCATGAATTTGAGCAAATAAATACAAGCTATGTAATCAGTTTTATTTGTTTTCTGACTCATGTCTGGTGTATGGAGGCAAAGAGGCTCTAGTTGGAGGAGCAGAGTTGTCCTTCAGGCCGGAGCTGATGGTGAGCTTGGAGCATTAAGTTATATAAAGTTGCAGGATCGCCGTTTGGGCTCTGTAGCTGCTGGCAGAATTTGCAGGTGATTTTGAGCATGATGTTATTCTAGCCCAAACACAATTCATATACCGTGTTGGTCAGCTTAGAGAAAACAAGATGTGCTGGACTGGGTATGTGCATTAGTAGCCAGGTTTTCCCAGATGCAGAGTTGTACAAATCCAGAGGCTGTTTCTCACTTGAAAACTTGGCGAATGTAGCGAATTGGGCTAATTAAGAAGATGTTAAACACAGCTCTGCAGTAACAGCAGCTGACTGGCACGTTGTCTGGAACAAGAGACACACTGAGCCCGACAGAGAAAGGAAGAGCATGTCGTTTTATTAACTGCAAAATTGTGTTTGATTGCGTTAGTGAGGCTCTCCCAGAGCAATGAAGTCAAATTTTCTGGGGAAGGCAGAGTGGGTGCCCACAGAGGGAACACTGTGCTCACAAGGGCAGCCTGGGCTTTCATTTTATCCCCATTTTTTTGATAAACAGAGTTATGTTGTCAGAAATGAGCAGTGGTGGTCAGTCTCCTAAGCACCTATGGATAGGCTTGAACAACTGCTTAATTTAAAAACAGCTAAGCATCAAGTTGAGAAACTTGCTGTCCTCTTCTGCACTGTTGAAAATCAAACTGCTTCTCCTGGTGTTGAGATAAGGGGAAAGAAAATGTCTTTGGTCACACATTTATAAATGATTCAAAAATACTAGCCCAAACTTTTGAGATTATTTTTCTTTCTACTTTGCCTATTTAGTAAATAGATAAATAATTAGTCCCATACAGTGCCATTTTAAATTCTGTTACCTACTGATTTTTCACTGAGGACGGAAGCTATGTCCCTGCACTGGGTGCCTGAGGTTTATTTCTGCACCCAAGAAGTGGCGATGCTCTGCTGCTCTGCAGCAAAAGCTTGGTCCATGCAAAGCAGAAATGCTCAGGACTAGCCAGGAATATTTCTGAGTGTATGTAATCAGTGGTGAGCTCGC
Organism: Pterocles gutturalis; assembly: GCF_000699245.1. Lineage (NCBI taxonomy): Eukaryota > Metazoa > Chordata > Aves > Pterocliformes > Pteroclidae > Pterocles > Pterocles gutturalis. The sequence goes on from NW_010114097.1 coordinate 48,160, forward strand.
AGTCTTTATTTAAACCTTCAACTTTTCTACACTTACATTGTCAAATATTTTAAGCCTTTCCACCAAGTCATCCCTTCCACTCCTTTTTAATTTTGTAGAATTTACTTTTGAATTTCCTTTCGCTGAATGTGATTGTTTAGATTAACTAGGTGTGATTGTACTGGCTGTGGGTTGGGCTGCAGGTGTGCATTTCTGCAGTATTCAGTCCCTGACTGTAAACCACTTCAGGTGAGATACAAAATTTTTATCAAAGATCGTTAGCAATTGGTATACGAATAAGAGATATCCTTTTGTCCTTGGTTTTGTTATTTATTTATAGAAGTAAAGGCTTAAATCGTTTCTGTTTAAGCAGTACTTTGGGTAACTGAGAGCAAGTTCAAAACTACAATATGGTCTCAATGAGGTCATGGTTTCACAGAGTCTATGGGCATAATGCCGCAGGAATACAAAGCTGTGGTGCCGGTCACCACTTACTGACTGCTGCCATGTGGTTAATCCGGTATTTCCTCTGAGAGGGGTGATATGATAACAGACTGGGGGTTTAGTTTTAATGGCTATTAATGTGTGATCCTGTGTGGTTTGGGGTACATTAATTAGGATGTGGGAATAACTGAAAACAGATAAAAGGATGGGTCAGGCTGACGAGCTCCTGTATTATTAACTTTGTCGTATGAAGTATTTATATTGATCCAGCTGCTGGACTCCTGTATGCACACCTCCACCTTGAGTTGTAGATGAGATTGCATTAATATCTGTGCTCATCTTTCTCAAGATGGATAAAGAAGATACTGGAGGAGGGACATGATATCAAATGGTCAACCTGGGCTTACAGAGATGCTTGATTTCCTTGCTCCCATACACACAAACCCAGCTGTAAATGTCAAATACTCCTAGTGTTTTACCCTTTTGGTCTTATCCACTCTGAACACCAAGAAGTTGCAGTGAGGAAAGTATTTGTGCAGTGTTAAAATGTAAGGTAGGTGTCTAGCCCTGGTTAATTTAATTGTGTACCTGGAAACGTGTAAAGCTTCCCACAAAAAATGTTTCCTCATGGTGCCAAAGACAGTGTGAGAGCCCATATCCATAGTGCAAGGTAAATATGAGAGGGTAGAGCAGGGGGACATATGGATTTGAGGTGAGCTTGGCTTGGCTCAGCTGAGCCCTTGTTTCCCTGCAGCTGGAGGAGATGTGAAGGATGTTCCCATCCTGCCACACGATCTGACAAGCAGGACAGAGGATTTCAGTGATTTCTGTGGGCAAAATGGCAGGATTTATTTTCTGAATGACAGTTTCTGCTCTTATAACACAGAATTTGAGACAAGCAAATAGATTTAGAAGGGTTTTTTAATTACTGTGTTCTTCAATTTATTGGTCAGCTCCAGCTGCTGCTATTTCATGTTGATGATGGCTGTTTTCTGTCCTCCCTTGGTACATGTCCATGCCAGTCTTGTGTGACCATGGGTACAAGAGCATCCCTTAGTGCCACCGAGCTTCTCTTTGGCTGAGTTGCCAGAGGTTAGCTCTTTCTTGTCCCCCCCGGCGCGTTTTTTTCTGTGTTATCTCCAAAATCAGTCCTGCGCCTCCTCCTCCTCCTTCTTCTCCTCCTCCTTCTCCTCCTCCTCCTTCTCCTCGTTTATCAGCCAGAGCACACAGACAGATAACATCCTCGTGACGTGGCCCTGACCTTTGTCAACCTTTGTTAAGGCTCCATCTGAAGTCCGGCCGAGTGTTTGTAAACAGGATGTAATTAAGGCTGGGAACTGACAGCGCCTGATGGGAGGACAATGCGGAGCTGGCGGGACCCAGGCTGTCAGATGTCCGCCCGCATTGTGCTGCCGGTGCCGTCGTGGTAATTGGTGTCCTCTGGCCGAAGGAAGTGCACTCAACTCGGATTAATCTGCCACGGTGTGGAGGCCATCCTCGCGAGCGCAAGTGTTTCCTCCGATAAACCCCACCGGCCCCTCGGAGCAGGGCGGAGGGAGCAGGGAGAAAGCTGTGAAAGTTGAGACCGCGGTGACAGGTGCCCACCGAAAACTGGGAACAGGAAAGGTGTGGGGGGAGAAAAACAGGCAAAGACAAGACGTCTTTGCAGCTTGCCTTATCGACCAGGCGAGGAGGAGAGGTTGTGGGCTTATCGCAATTCGGGGCAGCCGGAGTGAGCGCAGGAGGATGAGCGTGCGGAAGGGCTGCAGAGATACGGCAGCTGCGGGGCAGGGCTGGCTGGGGGCTGTGGGAGCAGGCGTCTGATGTGGGGTTAGAGCAATGATTTGGTCCCAGATTTGACCCTGGACAAAGTTTAAAATACATGTAAATACATATAAATACATATAAATACATATACATTTGTATGTATAAGTACAAAGTTTGCAGATATGCACATACACGTACATGCACACCTATATGTGTGAAAACTAAAACTCATAATTGAAGCAAAAATTTTTTTTTTTTTTTTTTTTTTGTTTAAAAATATCCTGATCAGGTTTTATAGCTGGTTTTGTAGCCCTATACTGGTGTGTAAATAACTGAGAGTAAAATTGATCGAAAGTAATACTGAAACTGAATATCTCATTCTGTTTGTCCACTGCTTGTCTGAGGATGAGGAAGAAGTTTGACTTGAAAATATTTTTATTTCTCATTACCCAAAGAAAGCAAGTATATTTCAATTTTTTTTTTTCATTTATACAGACTGACAGATGTCCGTCCATATTAACCTTTAAGTTAATATGGGTGCACACTGATTTAATGCATAGCATTCTACTTTTTTTGGCATACAACATGTCCCTACAAATTTAGGTTTTAAATTATATCAGCTTAAGGATTGTCCTGATCACACTAACAGTTCAGGTTTCTTCACTCAGAGTTTAATGCAACACACTGGATTCCATAGTCACTAGGAATTTCAAAATTGCTATTTTTATATCAGGAATAAAGAAGTGCCCATGAACATAAATCAGTGAACATATGAAAAGGCATATGACAAAGTCTGTCTTAAATATATAGAGCAGATGCTTTGGAAATTCAAATAACACTATGGCAATTTCCCAAGATAACATAGAATCATAGAATCAGAACATCCTTCACAGCATCCAAGCACAGACCATTCATTGAACATTTTAAACCCTGTAATTTAGGGGTGGAGGAGCCAGACTGCGGCAGTGTTGAAATCAAGAGCCAAATTTTTATTCTACTTTGCTGCAAGTACAGGTGAGCAATAGGAGGGGGATTCCTGATACCCCCAGCCCAAGAGCTCCACTGTGTCGGAAGGAAGGCGAGAAGGTGACCACTGCATTTGTTGGGCTTGTGCATCCAAATGACAGTGACTTTCAGGGGAATTAAGAATAAAAATGGGCTTTGGTTACTTTTTGCCACGTTTTTGGGTCTGCACAAGAGGCAAGCCTTAAAGATAAAGGAAATACTAAACAAAAATCCACCTGTTCCCAGGGGAGAGAAGTGATTCCCAGCAGCCTACAAAGAGACTAAAAATATAGAATATACATATATATTTTTTGTGTGTGTACGTAAGAAGACAAATTAATATATTTTCTGTCAATATGAGAAGGGAAACAGAAAAATATTCTTTGGCAGCCTTGAGAGTCATAGCTTACTCAGCTCAGAAATATGTCTCAAAGTTCAAACCAAAGTTGACCAACCCTCCAAAGCTGCTTATAGCTGCAGATAGCGACATTTGTTTCCAGATGTTAATGGGAATAAAGTAGAAGAGAACAATAATGCCTGGAGCCCATTGAATGGAAATGCCTTTTTTCCTATATTAGATTGTACATAGTTGTCAGACATCCATATCCCAGTGCTCGTAAGACAGGCAGGCAGCACGGCGGTGTTAGAGGGTTTGCCAGGTTTGGTTTTATGTACATGTGCATCTCGTCTGCAAAGCGCTGTATGAAGCACAGCTCTTCACTCAACAAGAGCAAATAAAGACAAGAAAGCAAAGGGCTAGGTACAACGCCTTTGGGAGAAGGTGAGGATGGACAAAAGCCACTGAGAGATGCAAACTGGCTCATGGCTGGAGAGATATGAAGCAAACCAGGGCAAAATGGTTACACTTAACCTGCCTAACCTGCTTAACTAAATAAACCGTTACCCCACCACACAGCGAGGTTTCCCTTAAAGACAACTGTCATTAGGTGAAAGAGTTAAAGACAGAAAGCTCTGAAAGAATTAACTTTGACATTTGAACACATTTTTTGGCATGTAAATGTAACTGTTGAAGAAAAGGAACAAAATATCCAAAGCAGCGCATATAAGGATTTTTTTGGGGTCTGGGAGTGGGTCAGGGTTGTTTTTTTTTTTTTTTTTTTTTTTGTAAGTAAATCATTTTCTTTTTAAATGAAATTCTGTTTGACTGCATGAAATATGAACAGTAATTAAATGCACAGTCTGTGGGCCTTCCATACTTTAAAGCTCTTTCTTAAAAAAAAAAAACCCAACACAACTGCTCACCTCAGACAGGCCAATTACCCAAGAATGATGGAGTCAAGAGGAAAGTAGCTAAATTTCTTTACTTGAATGATCACAACCACAAGCCAGTGATTAGTCCCTGCAGCACCAGCAGGGATGTGGTGGGGACACTCACATTGGAAGACTTCAAATAGTCATTTCCTTGGTTAAAATAAAATCTGACTGCACTAAATAGACAGTTTTTAATCTCAATTGGACATCTGAAGATTTCTCAAGCTGTTGTTGGCTGCGGCAGAAACAAATTTTTATGCTTTGTTGATTAAACCAGTGGTCTCCACCATTGCTTATCGGCCTGCGACGAGCTGTTCTTTTTAATTAAAAGTGAGCCACCACGAGAGAGCAATTAACAGCTAGTAATTACTGTGCTCTTCAGAACTGCAACATTTTGCCTTTCATTCCAATTATATAATGGACAAGTGGCTTTTTGATCTTCAAATTAGTGAGCTCTTGTACTATTTGTTTTGAGGCAGATTTGGAAGGTTAATGATGGCCTGTGGTGGCACTCTTTTCACTGACTGAT
>NW_010114097.1:53186-60727 GCF_000699245.1 Pterocles gutturalis
CAAGAAAAAAAGGGGAAGGAAACAGGAATAGTCTATCAAGAAATGCAAATGCTGCCTTCATGATAATGAACAGGAGAAACACAGGCGACTTAATATGCAGGTTATTTAATACTAACGAAATAAGCGCTCGTTTTGGTGCTAGCCTGTGCTATGAAATTTTTTCTTTTTTTTAATAAATAAAAGTTTAATTAAGCATTTCAATATAGATTCTTTAGAGAACAACACATAACATTTAACTGTTTGATACATAATTGTGTTTGCCTTTGATTGTGGCACGTATAGTTAAATGCTGTACAGCAGCACCGAGGCATTGAACTGTCCCTTAGGACACACGACGCATTGACTATGCCTAAAATCTTTTAAGTAATAAGTCTTAATGTATTTAATGGCCACTGTGCCCTTTGAGTACAAGGACCCCTTACATCACAAACAGTTGTCTAATTTTAATTAATATTGATTTGCATCTCTTCAATAGAAACTATAATTGTTGCTGTTCCTTATAGCTCTGTAATAATCCCAGAGGATAGACACATTGAATATGTTGTGTATATAAGAGTGTGTGTTTTAAAGAAAAGATCAATAATACTGTTATTAGGGCAGATCACTGCTCTTGTGATTGGAGCTGCTGCAATCGGCTAAGTGGTGCTATGCTGACTTACACCAGTTGTGGACTTTGCGTTTGATTTTTTCAAACTGTTGCCCTCGTATTATTTTTTTGTGTGTACGAATACAGATAAGGTTTTCTCTAGTCTCAGCTGCCCTGGTTTTTGGAAGAAGTCAACAGCTGTAATACTCTGATACCTCATGAGCAGGTGAAGAATTTGGCACTTCTGCTGTGCCTGTCTAGATTTTACATATCAGCACAGCTTAACAAAAGTACGGACCACACTTAGCAGACAAATTACAGATGTTGTGAAAAAGAAGTAGGTATCTTCAGTGTGATGAGTAAAACACAAAGCTCATTCTGTGGATAGCTGAAACAAGAACTGGATTTAAATTTCTTCACATCTATTGATTTATTACTCCTTTACTAAACACAATCCTTAATTCCACAAATAATTGTAATGTTAGAATGTAGATAGACCTTTTCTTTTGGGCTATTAAAGCTTTAGTCTCACAGTTGTTTCTGTAGGAGAGAAACGTGCTGTTGATTTCCTTGGAGGCAGAATCAGGTTGCTCAATAGATGCTGGAAAAACAGTATAAAACCCAGGTTCTTAAAAGTGTTTGGATCATGTTTTCAAATGTCCACCTAAATCCTGAGCTGGAGTATGATACTTTAACTACGATTTTGAAAAAAGGCTCTGCAACCAGCGTGCCAAGCCTATGGTTTGATTGATAACTGCAAAGCTAAGTTCTTAAAAATGTATATTGAGATGTCTCTTCCCGTGTCCTGACTTGAACAAAGCTTCCACTGAAAAAGTCTTATCCTGTGGAGAGTTTGGGACTGAACCCACACACAGGGCTTGGGAGGTGAAGGAGTTGGAGAGTAGGAAAAGAGGCTGAATAAAAATATGTCAGGCAGGGATAGGGACAATAGACACACATACAATTTGAAAAAATACTTAAGGTGCTCTTTAGGGGAAATTTTTGCTATAAGAGACAGATGTTGACTTTTCAATTACAAGTTTGTTAAGGATCATGGACTGTTTTGGTTCACTGTCTAGAGTATTCCTCCCAAGTGGTTCCAAGGTTGAAGATAAATGCCTGCTCTTTGTTCTGAGCAGTATGCAGCCCACAGCAGTAATACTTTTCATGGGCGGAGATGTTACCAGTGAGATGCTCATTTGTATCGCAGGGATGTGGAGAAAGTATTAGGGTTGCGTTTTCCATTATCTCTCATTCAAATAGTCATTTGAAGTGGTTCATCATTGCTCTCCTTTGTTTTCTTAATTCACAACATGCTAGGGTTTTTTTTGAAGATGTGTGGGGAAGGCTAAGATGAACATAGTATCTCTGAGCTGCTGAAATGAACTGGGGTCATGCTGGGGAAAATGAATATAGAAGGGTGTAAAGACTCAAACCCTGGAAATTTATGAGGATGCTGTCGGGAGAAGGATAGAGAGCAGAACACCCCTGAGGTGGACTTTTCAGAGACATACACCAAAAAAAAAAAATTTTCCTTTGACTCCAGCAAGCCAACCCATTCGTTGGGTCCCAGTGTGCCTTGGAGAGGTGTATGCACCCCCAGGAACACCCATGACAAGTAACTGCTCCTGTGGGAGGGCTACCTCTCTTATTTCCTAATCTGAGAGTGGTTACATTCTGTATATGTGTACATGGGTAAAATTAGTAATTTTCAGTGACTATTGCTGGTGAGGGCTTTTTCTGCACCCAAGACCAAGTTACCATTTCCTGATAGCTTTGCCTATTATCTAATTTGTCACCTGCAGTATGCCACTGATCTGATATTGTTCTGCATCTAATAGCTCCCTGAAGGGATTCATGAACACGTAGGTAAAAGGAACAGGCAAAATCATGGAGATAATTACTGTGGCTTGATCATGGACATTTGTAATGTCTAATTCAATATAAATATGAGCTTCACTGTGGCCATTTGCACATAAGCCCAGAGGGAAGAGGCATGTATGTTAAGTCTGACAGATCAGGATGACACCCAATGTGCACAGATACGATTGTCTACACAGGGTGCAAGATGTTGGAAAATCTGAAATGCCAGCATGCGTAGTTGTCATGTTGAGTAGGTACAAATGGGATAAAGGTGTCATCACTGGCAGTGCTGCTCTTCTCAGCAGTGAGAGGCTCTGGTGATTTCTGAATCATGGTTGGTAGCATCAAAGCCAATCATTTTGTAAAACTGGGCAATGCTCTCCAGCCCTTTGCCTTGCTTGTGGATCCTTTGCCTTGCCCCTGGATCCTCAGCCTGACTTCAGCCCAGCTTATCCTGACGAATATCAGCACGAGAGGAGGATCCAGGCACTTGCTTCAATTATTTCTAACTCTTTGCCATATATCTACATCTGGGAACCTCAAAGCAAGCCATGGCAGCAGCACTTGCCATGCGGTTCACCTCCTTAAACAGTGTATTCTCTTGGTCTGCACACATATGGTAACTCCCGTTAATGGGAGTTACACATGCTGGGTAAGAGGAGACTAAACCTTTCCTACATTTTTATTAGGGAAATACTGGAAATGGGATGACGGCAGCCAACTATGTTATGAGGATTCTTGTCAGAAATATGATTGGGAATTTGTTTCCATGTAGCTCACACAGTAACAGGCATGAGCCTCAAGCCAGAGACAAATAGTAGTTCATATCTAGAGAAGGCAAAGTGTTGTCTGAGAGGTTTAAATGAGAATTCCAGAGCAAGATGAAAATTGGCCTCCGAGGGAATAACATTTTCTTTTTCTTCATAACTGCGGATAAAAATTCCAAATAGATCATCAGTATGTATATTAAGAGGAGATCACATTCCTGTGATATTGTTGGAAAATTCAGTAGCAATGTATTTTTCATTTTTTAATTTTTTTTCCTCCCTGCAAGTTTTTTCTTGGATTTTTGCCATATAGTGCAGTAAAAAGCACCCATGAGATACAGGAAATTTAAAGTCTGTTGGTGTTCATTACATTATACAGAGTCATACAGAATTTAAGGTTCTATATGTTAGTCTGCTTCTGAATCAACACAGACAAGTACATCCAAGGTAGAAGAAGCAAAACCCTGGATGCCTCTGTTGTAGCTGGAAATATGAGAATAAGTCTTCTGGATGTGTATTTATTTTGGAGTCTCAGAAAAACCCAATAGTAGCAACGCTGCTTTATGTGAGGCCTGGAGTGAAAGAATATATATATATATTCACCAAAAAAAACCCCCAAAAAAACCCGTGATCAATTTAACTTTCATCTTTTCTGCCTTGTCCTGTGTTGCCATCACATCTCATAGGCTGAGCAGAACAAGGTGCCATGGGGGAATGAAGGGAATTGAGGGGCAAATCACTCTATTGCTAAAGAAGAAGGTAATATAATTTTAAATTATAAATTGCAACTTGTAGATTTTGATGAGACGAGCTCTGTCTCAGTTCAGCTGGCCTGTTCTCCTGTGCAAGGTTTTGCCCTTATTTTCTCTCAGGTTTTATCTGGTAATGTTTTGTGAGAACCAGGCAGCTCTCCTCATGGCCATCTCCTGCTCAGGTATGGCAATACCTGAGTTAAGCACAGTGTTTCTTGGTAGCAGGGGTATTTGAAAATTGTCTGCAGACACAACTGAAAAATGACAGTGTTGTGGCAACATTCCTTCAAGAATCATATTTTATTGTCAATAGAAACAAGGAAAGTTTTGTCAGACGTTTCTGAAAAGTTCAGTTTTTCAAAAGAGAATGAAAAATTGTCTTTAAAAAGCTGTAATATCATTCATGTTTTGTGATGCACCTTGATTTTTAACAGATGTGTAAAAAAACATTTGCAAATATCCTGCAAATTTAACCTACCTCGTGTTTTGTACCCTTTCTTCACAAATCCAATCCCATATTCCCAATTTTTTTTTTTTTAATTGGTTTTGCTTAAATTTCGTTCAGGTTTTGAACATTACCCCCATAATCAGGTTCCTCCATCCCCCTCTCCATTATGAGTGTTATACAAAGAGGGGCTGGGAGATTCGTGGTCCATGGTGGAAAAATGTAATAGGACTCCAAACGGATTTTTTTTTTGGATGGCGCTAATAGTTACTAAATCCCCACTTAATACTCCTGCTTTGCGGATATCTCTCCTCCAGTGAGCACTGTGTGCTAATCTCTTGTTCTTCCAGTGTATGCATCCATACCTAATGTGGGGAAACAGGCTTAAACCTGTTAAACTCATGTTAAATGCTCAGAGTTGATTTTTACGGCTGTCCACATCCAGAGGTGGGAGTGCACCCACTCAACGCTGCTAGTGATGCAGAGTGTGACCAGATGTGAAGCATTCTGTATTTAGCTGCAAGTTTTGAGATTGTACCTGTGGCTCTTGCAGTTACCTGCTAATGCCATCTCTCCTGGCAGATTGCTTTAAACGTGCCCTGAAACACGGAGGAGAGCAAAGTGAAAGGGAGCGTGGCTTCTTCGGCTAGATCCAGGCTGCTTGAAAAGTTCTTCTTATCTACCTTTGAGATAAATGTCTGAGACAAATCAGTTCCCAGCTTTGGGAACCTTCACTCTTAGTGGGGTCAGATGTTATATCCTCAACCAAGATTTGTCTTTGGAGCTCACTGGTGAAAAAAAAGTGATGGTAATCTATTTTGGGAGCGTACTGAGGTCCTGGCTGTCTTGCCCTCATTGTGTTCCTACAGACAATAAATCTTCAGCAGGCATAAATCCACATTTCTGTTGAATTCTGGGGAACATTCCTGATTTACACCAGCAATATGTTTGTCTCCAAATCATCCATTTTGTACAGATGGAACAATATTATATCTTCTGTACTTTTTAGAGGTAAAATCTTTGTGAGGGAGGCTGGAGCTGAGGTTCAGCTTCAATCCTTGGTCCCTGTCTCATTCCAGGAGCTTCTGTGCATGGTCCTGCCATGACGCCAATGGGGAAAACTCTATTCCCCATTTAGTTACAGGAAAAAAGGGAAGAGGAAGGGAAAGGGGCATAGAAACCGCATTCTCCCTTTTGGTCCTTCCTATGGGATTTAAATCTTTGACAGGTCTTTCTGGCTCATTTCACATATTATATAGAACTGATGTCAGATAGAGAACATGTTTATGCTGTGTCGTCACAGCCTTGTTTTCTGGTAGGGGCAGCAGAAGGCTAAAGGAGTCCCTCAGTTTAGAAAACCACTTATTGGGTAGCAGTGGGACCTGCCTGTGCTAATCATCTGGGCAGCTGCTGGGTGCTGTGTCACGGCGTAAACACGGGAGAATGGAGACCATGCAGTGGACTGTAAATAAATTGGATTTTTGTGTAATGGCCTCTGTTTTTTGCAAATCTACGTTTTATCTAGCATGGTGACTTTTAAAGAATGGTTTACTTTGGTAGTGTATTACTTTTCTTTGCTCTCTACAAAGTGGAAAATAAAGCCCTGGTTGTCCATCCCCTTTTCCAGTAAATTCTGTTTGTGTGCTGATCACTTTATTTTGCATTGTTCCAGGGAATATAATACATATTCCTAGGAAAATACTCTTTTTCCAATAGAGGGAGTGTTAGTGCCAAGCAATGCCCTTCTTTCTGACTCTCTTTGCATCTTGTAAACCTACCTATAAACAATTTATGTATGGGATGGTGGCTTGGTGTTATTTGGACTGAGTCTGCTCCCCACTCTACGTTAGCTAACTGATTTCTCTGAGCCAAGACACACACACAAAAAGATCAGTCTGTTCATAACAGCAGAGTGAGGTGAAAGCTGGTCCTTCCAGAAACCTGCCTCTGGATGGTGGGGCTGAGTTCTCCTCTCTGTCACCTTTCACATTCATTTACTTCATCTCTTGCTGACAAAAGAGTCATGTTGCATCCAGAAGTTCTTAAAAAAAAAAAGTAAAAAATAAAGCAAGGAATTCAAACCTCTAATCCCTGTCATGTCTATTGAGAAGGCTGGGGCTAGGGTGGGGAGGAGGAGAGCAGCCCAAGCTCTCAGAACAAAACCAGTCTAAGCCCCTTGCACATCAGAAAAAGCCCGGGAAGGTGCTGCCTGGCTGGGCTGTGAACCACAGGAACCCCTTTGCTCTAAGCCCCTCTGCTCTGAGCCTCACCACCACTCAGCTGCTCTCTGGGGAGGTGGGATGCACCAGCACATCACCCCCCCAGCCTTGGGCTTTCCCCAGATAAACCATGGGCTCCCTGCCCCTGGGCAGTTGAACGGGAAGGAGATGATTAAAGGCAGGATGAGGGGTAACGGGTTGGCATCCAGCGGGTATCCAGGATGTGATGATGGATGCATTGAGTTCTTATGGCTCCTGGTTTTGGGGGGGTCATCCAACCTGTGAGGATTACTTTGATTTCCCTTCACTGGACTAGTAGTGCAGGCTTGGGGTCCTCGTTTGAATCACTGGGGCCAAATTCTGCTCCAAACTCAAATTACACTGAAATTTGCACTTGGAGTGCAAATGAGATCAGGATCTGATCTGAACTTAATCTCTAGCAGCTGCCTTCATTGGGAGTTTTCCTTCTGAGCAAGACAGGCAGCCACTGATTAAAACCCAAGTCAGGGGGGCAACGACCCTGAATTTACTGCCTGCCCTTTGGCAGTCAAGAGGGTCTAGAAGTCAAACTCCCAACCTCTGTGAAGGCTGACAGATCGGAGGAGCCTCCAGAGAAGTCCCCAGAGAAGCCGGGGGCACAGCAGCGTGGGGAGGCAGCGGAGGGCGAATGGAGTGGCTGTGAGCCAGGCTGCCTCTGCCCGGCCAAAACACGGGGCTCAACAGAGGCTGTAAATCCAGCGTGAATCATGGAAACGGAATTAATGTAAAATTATACTTTCAAGGTGAAATATTAGTGGTTGTAACAGTTTGGTTTTGTCACACGGTTGCCAGCCCCTGTGATTTTTAGGAAACTTTTCCTTGTAATTTAGCTTCAGGATATATTTATATTTATCATATTTATAATAAATA
>NW_010114098.1:0-389 GCF_000699245.1 Pterocles gutturalis
TTAAGACATCCAGAATTTGAAATTTTTCCCACCCCTGAGACCACAACTACCTGTTGGACGTGCTTTAGTGAGGAAAGAAATAGGCAGGAAGGCCGGCTAACTACAAGAGGGTTTGGTGGGGAAAGGTCTTCCTGATCTCATGAAGACTGTAGATCAAACTGCAAAATTATCAGCAACATTAGCAGCTCTTCAGATAGGCCAAATTTCCCATCTTTCCTTAACTTTCACAAGGACAACGCCTTTATACCCTTTCTCTTTGCTAGGAGGAGGCTGGGAAGTGACTGGGAGAAAAAACGGGGGCTGTATGCCAAGTCGGATGCCCAAAAAGCAAACCAAATCATCAGGTATTATTAAAAAAATGAATAGAGAACAAAAAGGCCACCTCTTTA
>NW_010114099.1:0-229 GCF_000699245.1 Pterocles gutturalis
GCCCCCAAGCATGTCCCCCCACCACAGGGAGCTGGGGACACCATGCAATGGCCACCACTCTGCCCAGTGGGTGGCTTTGCTGGTGTCACCATGGTCCCTGTCCCCACACTGGGGACCTCACCTGCCCTCTTGTCCTCGCCGCCCCCCAACTTCTCCCGGGAGCCGAATTCTGCCCCGCTCTCGCTGTCCTCCTCGCCGGGGACATCGGTGGCCTGGGGAAGGGGCAGCG
>NW_010114100.1:0-16760 GCF_000699245.1 Pterocles gutturalis
TGAACTGTTGCATCCACTCCTACCCTCAGTATATTCCATATACTATAATGCTATGTCATTATATTAAGGGATTTTGATTCTGAATTTAATATAAGCAACCTTGTGTTTAAAAACTACTTCAAGTTTCAACCTTCAAAGGAGATGTTGCTCTAAAAATAAAGACCATGGGGAACTTGAAACAGAGGAATGCTCAAGATTTATACAAATGTAATTTCACAAGTGCTTCTACATTCACAAGATTTTGACATGCACAGATAGATATATTTCTACTGTTTAATCAATGTCACACTTAGTAATTTAGAAAGGTAACAAGTAGGTGTTCATCCTTCAGAGCACTTGAAAACAATTAGACTTGGATCCTGAGCTATGTACCTGGCTTCATGGGTGCCTGTTGCTACTTAAACATGTCCCAAAAGATATAAAATGTTCCTTCCCAAAGTCCTTTCCTTACTGAACACAGAAAAGAGCTTGTCAGGCATCAAAATTTGACTCTAGTATCCCATATTTTGCTTTTGGGGAGCATATACTTTCTAGAAGCATTATCCTGAGTTGGTTGGTTTTATTTTTTAAAATACATGTCTTTATACACTAAAACAAAGATCTCTTTGTACTTAACTATGCTAACATACACCTCTGTTTTTCCTCTGTCTTGGCATTCCTCAGGGCTTTGGCTACAGGTGGTTTGATGCAGGAATCAGGTTGCCTGTTGTCATCCTTTTCTGCTTACCTATTGTGATTTTGTTTATGGTCCCATGACTATGAATGCTGCTTGGGAAAATGTGTTTAACAAGACACTGATGGGATAGACTGCCACCCCAATGAGTAGTACAGTGCAAAAAAAGTTGCATCTTTCCTTTCAAAAATGAGAGTCAGATGGTTATGTGCTGAACAAGCAGCCTTTGTTGGATCAGAGCCATTTCTGCATATAAGCGTGAAGATTAGAGAAGGAAGAAAAACAAAAGGGAGGAGTTGAGAATCCAGAGAAGAATTGGAAGTGGTAAAGGATGGAGATGTGCAAAACATGGTTAGTGAAGATGAAGAGTTTGAACTTATGTGATAAGCAGATTTAAGAAAGTAGGTATGGTGATAGAATAGTAGCACAGAAAAATAGTTTCCGTGAGCAAAATGTTTTGGTTTTTTTTAATTTAAAAAACAAGTCTTTTGCAGGAGTCCCCACGGAAGACATTTTCATAGCAAAGACATATGATACTCTGCTGCTTTTTACTTGCATACTTGCTAAAATATTGCAGATAGATAGATCTTTTCAAACAAGATTAAAAACTTTAGTGCTTTATGGGGATTGTGGTTTTCTTTTTTCTTTTTGTTTGTAATCCATCCATTTGTTTTTGGCAGGTGCTGTGTTTGCTTGCATTGCCTGTTTAGAAGTTGTGACCGGCACTATTGCACTTTCAGTTTTTAATATTATCTATGCAGCTACTGTTGCATGGTTCTCAGGCTTCAGCTTCCTCTTATCGGCAGGCCTTTGTCTAATTCCACTTGCTGTCCTGTGGTAAGTATGGATCAGGACGGTGCTTCTGATTGCTTTTACCAGTAATTTCTGTTTTGACATGAGTTGAAGCTGAATGGTTTAGTGCAGTAGTTCTCAAACTTCAGTATTTCTAGTGTGCTGGGCTTATTTTGTGTGTAGACTTTTCTCCAGCTTCCACCCAGTTCAAGAACTGCTTATATCTAGGAAGCCTATGGAAGGTACAGTGGCCTGGTAGGAGTGGGGCAGAGCTGAAACAAGGGGTTGTAGCATTGTCTTCCCTGGGGGGATCAGGTAGGAAGAAGGGAGCCTAGACTATGGGAGGCTGCTTTCTCTTGGTGAGAGGTTGTGAGCAGTCTCTGAGAGGAGTGGCTCAGCAGCTGCTGGTAGCTGCAGTTTCCTGATTTTCTCACTTCAAACACCTACTCCTCTACACCTTGCTGGAGTTTTTCCATCATCAACCCTGTCTGGCCCTAATCCAGCTGCCTCCCCTCAGCTCCATATTGTGAACTTGTCACCTGTTTCCTCTGAACTGAAATCTACCCTGAATGTCCTGCTAGTGGGATACATCGAACCCTTGACTGCATGTGTGTGCCTTCCCCTAGCTTGAGACCTTTACATGGTCTTTCTTACAGGAAAGCCTTTCACGAAGAACGAAGTAACAGATTACTTGAAAAGCATGAGCTTGATTTTGCAGTCTGAGCTCTTGTAGATGCTAACAAGGGTTATAAACATGGCCAATCACACAGTGCATTTAATGGAAAGCCATCTGTCCTGGTCCCTGGTCATGGGTAGCTTGTGACCCAGTGCCATTAAAATCTGTAAAAGATCTGCACTAACTTTAAGGCCCATATGAATAAATGTCTAAACATGTTTAAAAATACACCTCTATAGCATTTGCATCTGATCATATCTAGTGACCACCTAGTAATACTGACAGTGAAATGTCATTATTTGTATTTACAAAAGTGAATTTCACTTTACATTATTTCCAATATAAACTATGTCTTTTTAGGATGCTGGAACATCAAATGACAGAAGGATCACTTTTCATTAGATAGATTTATATTTGGGTAGGAAGCTTTGCATTAGATGGATTTATATTCAAGGGGGAAAAAAATGTTTTTCTTAAGGGAGTGGTACTCTTGCTCGAGACTTCTATCTTATTTCCTAATGCTTAGACTTTACCTCAGTCACCTTTTAGCTCTACATCAGCTACATTTTAAATAGGCAGTGATTATGCTATGGATTTAGAACATTTCACATAATTTCAAATCTGTGCCTGCCTAACTACAGTGTTTTACACAGTCTGTTCAGAGAAGCTGCACTAATGGTAACTTAAGACTAAGGTAGTGATGAGTCTCAGACCTGAGGGAACTGAAGGATAGGTGTCTTGTGTGTGTATGGAGAATACTTTTCAGTAAAGTCATAAAAAATTGAGGAATTCAGTTATATTAACAAGGGGCCAGTAAATACTTGTTTTATTAAATATTAGTTTTGGTTTAGTTCTGTGCTGCATGGTAGAGAAAGTTTCTGTTAAGAATGCACTCTCTTCTGTGCAAAAGGTAACAGATACTTACCATTGATTAGTCCATCTGGCAATCAGGACTGTGGTCCATCATCACCATAAATTTTTTAGTTATTCTTCTTTTTCCTTCTGTCATTAGAGTCACAGATATCCCACCCTTTGAATAACCTTTCTGTAAAACATTTATTTTGAGAGTGTCATGCAGCGTTACTATTTGAGAGCAGAAAGGGTAGTTGTTCTGGTCTGTAACACATCAGGTACAGTAGTTTAGTAATTATCAAAGACAGCAGTAGTGACATTGTCTAATTTGTGTAATAAGGACAAGTACTGTCATTGCTTTTGTTTACTAAGATATGGCAACAGCTCTGTGCCGCAGATGGCTGTAACAGAGCTATCCAGTGTGTTTGTTGATGCTGCATCAGCATGCTATGCTTAACTCTCAGCTAAAGATATCTCTCTTATCCATGTCTTACAGCTGGCTTCTGTGCACAAGCTGGAATGGGGAGGACTTGGCTCTGCTTGTACCTGAAGAAGTATCCAGCATAGAGAGCGCTGATAGTTGAACAAAGGATTCACCTACCTGGGTTTTCTAATCGGGCATGCTCTGGCAGAGACCGTTACGTCATATAGGGACCATAGAGATAACACAACAGTTGCAGACACAATCTCAAAGTGGCCCTGCAGCAATAAGCACTAAATTGGTAGCACTCTTTATCCAGTGCGGTGGGTTGACCTTGGCTGGACTCCAGGTGCCCACCAAGCCGCTCTGTCACTGGGGAGAGGAGAAAATAAGATGAAGAAAAACTTGTGGGCCAAGATAAAGGCAGTTTAATAAAGCAAAAACAAAGGCCATGCACAGAAGCAAAGCAAAACAAAAGATCTATTCTCTACTTCCCATCAGCAGATGATGTCCAGCCACTTACTGGAAATAGGGCTTCAGTATGTGTGGGGGTTGCTCACAAAGACAAACATCATAATGAATGCCGTCCCCCTCCTCCTTTCTCTTACCTTTTATTGCTGAGTAGACGTCATATGGTATGGAATATCCCTTTGGTGAGTTGGTGTCAGCTGGCCTGGCTATGTCCTCTCCCAAGATCTTGCCCACCTCCAGCCTACTGTCACGGAGGGAATGTTGGGGAGACAGCCTTGATGCTGTGCCAGCACTGCTCACAGGAGCCAAAATACTGGTGGGTCATCAACGCCTGTCCAGCTACCAATACAAAGCACAGCTCTGTGAGGCCTGCTGTGGGGAAAATTAACTCCATCTCAGCTAGACCCAATACATCCAGTCTCTTTTTAGCATTTGAATAAAGCTAGCTCTTATACTTAACTATGCAAATTGTCTGGCAATTAAGATTTTAATGCTGCTTTCAGCATAAAGAAAAAAATAACATAGGATGATACTCTCTTTCCTATTATCTTTTCTCAAGTTTGTCAGCTGTGGATTGCGATACATCTTTTATCATTCTAAGTGGAGTGACAGAGATAAGCTAAGACGGTGCTGGCAATTCTGAAGCCAGTGGAGCCTATGCCAGCTGAGGATGTGGTCCACTGGGTACATCATAAAAGGCCGGCCGTAATAGAGAAGCCCCCAACCCTGTCTAAAATTACTAAACTAAAGGGTACTTTTTTCAGAAAGCAACCAAACTGGGGGCAGTACTTGCACCTGCTGTAAATAGACTTACTGCTCTGCAGTTAGTGTGTTTGTGCAAGTTTAATGTACGATGTGTGGACCTTGCCTTGTGTGACTTGGTTCTTAAAATGGATTTTCACACAGAATTGTCAGACAAGTTCCAGCTTGCGGAGTGTGAAGTTAGGCCTATGCCTGCATTTTGCAGAGGCCATATTGCACATTTATTTTTATCATTTTCTACATATTAAGGACTGCATACAGACAATCCTATTTTTTGTCTCTCAGATATTTCTTGGTTTCTAGTTAAGCTGGCTGTACTTAGTTTAAAAGTTTCTTCTAGTGAAAGGCCGTAATAGCATTTCTTTTCAGTGGATCTTTGATTATTTTTTTAACAACCCTGAAATTAGGTGACCAAATCTGAATTGTGCATCTAATCATCTTGCAATGAATGCAGCATAATTTATGAGCACTTGAACAGCATTTCTCATCTTCAAAGCACTCTATAAATGCTATTAAGACCCTCCTTCCATAATAGATATTATCCTCCCTGTTGCAGAGAGATAATCCACTGAGAGGACAAGTGACGTGCCCAGGGCCACAGTGCAAGTTGGCGAGACTGCCAAACCTAGAAATCAGTTTCTGCATTGATTCTTTACCTTCCTTGAGATCTTTAAGAAGAAATTATCCACAATATTAGCTTCTGGAATGCACAGCACTGCGGAAATGTCAATATTGCACCATTTTAAGGACTACTCCCACGTGTTTTTTCAGAAAGAATTGGGCAGACAATACTGTTCTGATCCCTTAAAGTACAGGTAGGTGGTATGCAACTGTCTTCCCCCAAAACAGATTAGGTAGAGAAATCAAAGTAATGTAAAATGCTTGACATTCACAGAAGGAAAACTCTAGGAAAGAAGCTATGTTGTGGGAACTGATTTCACATGCACACAGCGTAGGATGGACGTGGCATATGCTGTATAATCAATAATCTGCTTACAGCCATTAATATCCATCATGTGAACAGAGTACTTCTGCAGAACTTTTCAGTGGTACTCCAACAAAAATAGTCCCACATCATGATGATACTGTTGTAGATCCTTTTTGTTTGAACGACAGCATTGTTTCCAAGCTATGTATTGTGATCATGGTGAAGTTTGGAAGAGGGTTCAAGAGTTTGCACTATCCAGGAGACCACTACGTACATGTCACTGGTGAAAACCATGCCATTTATCCAGGGCCATTAGCTTTTCCTAGCTAGTTTAGACACTAGCCAGTAAAGAGAACTGCTTAACTCTCCAGCCTTGAGGTGGCCAAGTTGCTGCCAACTTCTTGGAGAAGCAAGCCGAGTTGGAATAATCGGTGTATCCAAAACAATGAGTACTTGTAAAGAGATTAAGGAAACACTGATGTAAAGGATTTCAGCACAAAGGTTACATTGTCTCCCTTGCCTCTTCATTATGCAGTTATGTAAGACTTTATGAAATTAACACAAAACTGCCTGGAAAAAGTAAAGCAAATGAAGAAGGGATATGTGCCTTCACTGGCTGTTCTTCAGTGCACACTTCTGGTAGCGCTCAGAAGGCAGCAACAAAGCAAGCCAGTTCTGCAGTGGCATTCTCTTGGCCCAAGTGAGAACGTGCACATACACTTCAGGAATGGCTTTGAATTGGTTTGGTTATGCTATACAAAGTAGTTGCTGTTTGCAAAGTTTTTCTGGTACACACAGCATTTAGAACTGGATGTAAGTTCAGGTCAAAACAGATGAAGGATATGAAGTGTGTTTTTTAAAGTGCCTAGCACAGTGCAAGTTGAGGAAACCAGGTACTAATGTGCTTCATATTAAATAAAAATATTCTAAGTTTATAGTAGTTGCTCTGTTTGTATATAAATGCAAATTATTTTTTATTTTGACAAAGTAATAAAAAGTTTGGTTTTTTAAACTCTGTTGCATTTGTAGTTCTTCCATTGTTTTTTGACAAGTAGTCAATGGGATTACTGGTGGAAGAATGTGCAAACAGAAGCAGCAGCACTGTTGTGTCATCTGTTTTTTGTGGTTATAACAAAGAGCAGTGCAGGAAGATCTGCTTTTGCCTCTCTCCTGTGCTTGGGGAGAGGGAAGGATGCTGCCCAGAACATCAGCACCAAGAGGAGGCCAGGACAGGACTGCTGTCTGCAAGAAGTCAGCACCAGGGCTTGTGTTGCACCTCTCAGACGGGGGGACCAGCAAGTGCCTTCCCCTCCTTGGCCGGGTTGGGTCCAATGTGAGACCAAGGCAGGGTCTGTCCCAGCTCCACTTGTCAGCACACCTTGTGTGATGTGCCTCTGTGGGTTGCTGCTTGCAGTGCCTGCCTTACAGAATGAGGTTTGTATGAACTAGAGAAGGGGCCAAAAGCTCAAACCACTGCAACACAGAGCAAGTGCAACCCTTCCTTTTTATCTCAAAAGCTCTTTGCCTCAGTCCCGTTTGACTCCCATTACTCTATTAAAAGCATAAATTCTTGCACATGCCTCTTAAATGTACCATTTGCTTTCCAGCCTCGCTAACCGCTAAAATTAGCTTCCTTGCTCTGAATATGGCTTGATCTCACCCAAGGTTACAATGAAGTGTACTAATCCTTGGACAAAACCGCCTAGAAATTACATCCAGCCTCCTAATCGGTGTTCACTTTTTGCTGCACTAATGAGAAACTCTACCAACATTTGCCTTAATGTAGTTTTTTCTCAGACACAATAGCATCCATCTTTCAGTCAACCTCAGAAAAGGCTGACTACATAGAGATACTCTGAAGCAGGGAGCTACGAAGTGCCATAACTGTGTACAACTATGGGATGGCTCCGTTTTCTGGAACACGGCTGGTACGAAAGCCAACCTGAAAGCACCCCTAGAAGGCAACTCCCGTATCTTGCTCACAGAAAGAACAGGACAACTACACAGAAGCAAATTTTGAGTAGGTCTGCGCTGGCACATTCAATCTGTCAGTCCTATATTTAACATTGCTAAGGCAAAAAATACCAATGAGGCCTTAGCTTGTATTTCATAGCACAAGCCTGTAATCTCTGCAACTCAAATGAAAGACAAGTGAAACAAGTTTAAATATAAAACCAAATAAATCCACCAGTGAAGTGTCTCATACTGTCATCTCAATGTTTTTAATTTACTGCTGTTTTGCAATAGATGCACATAGAAGTGCTGTAAAAGTTACAGGACAAAGCTAGAGGCTTTTGCCCATGTGGATAGAGAATCTGTAGCAGCTTATAAGCACACTGAAAAGCAGAATAGAAAATAATATTTCAGTTGGAAGGGACCTACAATGATCATCTAGTACAACTGCCTGAGGACTTCAGGGCTGACCAAAAGTTAAAGCATGTTAAGGGCATTGTTCACATGTCTTAAACACAGACAGGCTTGGGACATTGACCACTTCTCTAGGAAGCGTGTTCCACTGTTCGGGAGATGCTTGGGATTGCAAAAAAGAGATGTATAGCAACATTTCTGCTAAAATTCTCTACAACAGATCACTAAGTGCACTTAGCAGTTTAACCAAGTCATTAAAAGCTGCCTAATAAATGCAGTTCCTGTGTTAGATAAGTGTCAAGCTCCCCACAGAGAAGAGATGACTTGCACGATTTATATATGAAATGCACACCTGTATGACATGACAAAATAGCAGTTGCAACTCTGAATTTAATAACACCCCCCACTTCACTACACAAAACACCTTTCAGAGGCCTGCTCCTTTAAAAGGTATATTTAAGTAGAGGTGTCTCATTCTCCCTTAATTACAACCTGATTTTGGTAAACCCACAAAAATATTTCTGTATGTGTCATCCAGTACCACTGTATCTTCATGTTCTCACTGCAGCAGGTTTATTGGGTACTGTCACAATGAAGCAGTGTTACTTCTTAATCCCCGAACTACCTACATTTAGCAGTGGTCTTTTGGATTACGTTCCCAAATGGGATTTTAGAACACTTCTTTAAACTCCAAGTGGAACTTCCTTCTACTTTCAGAAACCACAATATCCTCTCAGGGACACAGATTAAAAAATCCAGACCTTTAACTCTTTTCTCAGAGCAATACTTCAAATTCTACACAAAAGCTTAAGGGCTCACTCATGAACAACAGTCAACAGGAGGGAGAAGATGTATGTAGCAGGATTCCATTGGCAGTGCAGAAATTAAAGATCTTTAAAAGATACTGCAAGAAAAAGCAACACCACAATTTGTGTTGTGGATAAGAGATTCTTGATTTACGACTAAATATATTTTGGAACGCAACAGCATTTATAGCAAACGTTTATTCAATAGTTTAAAAAGTGTATGGAAATTTTCATGAACAAAGAGTTAACTCAATGGAAAATACCTTCTTTGCCCCTTAAAAAGTTCTTCTGCAAGAACATCCATTAAATGCATTTACCTACAGTAACCAGTTTTAAAATGCACGGGTATTGTTGGATTTCTTGTATACATATGTAGCATTTCAATAGCTAAGCTATTGTCCTGAGCAGTGTACAAAGAGACATTATGTAAACCATCTAGTTACAGGACATTTATGTAATTGACAACAAGCAGAGAACAATTTATACTTTAAACATTTAATGTGCCTTTTCATCAAGAAAGGCAAATAATAGGACTGCGTAACACTTAGCGTCAATTTTGTATCGGGTATTTAGATCTGCAGTATAAAGACACACACAAAACATTTTTGTGGAGTACATTTTGTTACAATAAACCAAGCTTGTATTCCATCATCATGTGTGGTTCTCCCATAACCTCACTCTGTGAAGGATCTGGAAAAAAAAAGTTGACAGCATAAGGCTTTTACCAAGCTACAAAGATCAACAACAACTATGAAGATGACCATATTTTCTTCATAAAGACACACACCCATGCACCCACCCACCCACTTCAAGTAAAACCAACCAGTTCTACATAAGCACAGCTTCCTATAGCCCAAATCTCAAGGCTGAATTTTGTATTTAAGAAAACTCAAGTCTGACTGAGGCTTTTCCTCGTAGATGCTCCACATCTCTTTCCAATGCAACTTCTCTGCACAACAGATTACACTCCAGCCCTTCTGTTAAGTTGGGACATACCCATGGTTTCGCGTCTCCACCCAACCTCCTAGTTTCACAGAAATCCTATGCCGTTAAATATCTCTGAGATTTCCTCCATTCTGTAAAGTATGGTTGACATTAGCAACTGTACTCAAAAGTTATCAAGGAATGTGCAGAGGACACAAGAAACACCAATACTGCCAGTATGAACTTCATTTCCATGCAAAAAATAAAAATTGTAAAAAAAAAAAATCAAGGCCCGATAAAAGGTTGTGACTGCACTTTGGAAGAGATACACCTTTCTTCATGGGTGTATTGGAGTGTTTTACTTCTGTAAATAAACCACATTAATGCCTTTGATTCCTCCAGAGACACCAAAATTATCTAATCCAGCCCCAGCTGAAATAGAACCTTACCAAAACCACTTCTAACCCACTCAACTCCTTATGACTCTAGAAAGATCTAACAGCTTGTTGTGAGCAATGGTTAATAACCAAATTCATATAAATTATGTTTGACCTTGCTCTACCCCCAAACCACAATAACCTACGGTTCCTTCCCTTGCTCCCTGTAAATCCACCCCCAAAAATAACCCCATATTTACCTCATGCCTCTAGATTCCCCACTTACTCCTCCATTATTTCCAGTTCCCTATCTGCCTGGCTTTTTCCATTCTCCAATCCCACCTCAAAATACCCTCTGCCTCCTTCCACGTCCTTAACTACCAGATAGAAATATGTAATTTTTTAAAAACTATTTTTCCAGGTTTATTCTAGTCCCCACATACTAACTGTCAGTTAGAAGCCCACCACACAACCACAAACTATTGAGTTAATTTGAGGGAACCTTCCCCCTGCCACATCTCTGGTTCATCAGTTCAGTATCTCTCCTCTAGCCTTTCTTTCTTTTTAATCATACAACTTATAAAATCTTTAGATCTTTGTAACCTCCACCTGTCAAAATCTGCACAAGTAGTTCAAAAGTTTCTGGGTTAACAGGCATACAACATAACTGCACAATCTCCTACTCCTTTAGAAACCCAGCCTACGAACAAATAATGGCTTACTCAATATTTCACAGTAATTTCCACACAATTAGCAGCTGAACCACATTTATTTTTCCTTGCCCAAATGCTTCTTTGCCTTTAGGAGTTAAACTTTTTCTACTTTGTGTGAGGAAAAGAACTTCACAGTTCCCAAATTTTACCTTTAAATATTTCCATAACATTCAAAACAGAATGTATTTACCATTAAGTATATCCTCAAAACCGATGCTTTCATCATTTCCCCTCAGAGTATCCAGTGCTACGTTTGAGCTGTGAAGAAATGGGAGACGCTGGACCTGTAAAGAAACAACAAGAGTTCAAGTTTCTGTAAGTCTGAAATTGAAGGAGTTTATATTTGGATTTCTCAGTCTGAAGGGACTGAGAAAAGTGACAGGCAAAGTCACTTCTTCCTTCAAAAACAGTGATGAAATAAGAGAACTACTGGCACACATAGATAGCAAAACTTTACTACCACCACCGCCTTCTATTAAACGTTTATCTCTCTGTTTCGGAAAGAATAGTCTTTCACTAGATTTGTAGCTTTCACTGTGGTGTAGCTACTGTAGCAAATAATGTAGTTTAAATAAGAGGCAGGGTTGTTTTTTTCTCCTCTATTACCACATAAAGCTGGGAAGTCTCACTGCAACAAATGACACACCCTGATGTCAGCATCGGGTGATTTGACATATACCGCAGTGTTTGGAAACCACATTCTAAGCTTCCTACATCTCTGACACAAGTCAGGAATGTAAGTTAAGGAGCTATTTTGATTTTCACATCTAAATATTATCCTCCTTGCAATTCATCTAAATAATAGTTATTTCTCTGATTCCCACCAATTCTTAAGGTTCAAGTCCACTCCCAGCTACTTTCAACTCTCTTTTGCACCCTTCACCGACATCATTACAAAAAAATTTCAAGAGGTACACACAGCATTCAGATCCTAAATATTCTGAGAATGGCATATTTGTACTTACAACTGCACTCACTACTAGTAATGACACCAGTTATACCATGAACATATTTCACAACCATAAAATTATCATGTAGCTATATCTTTACAATACAAAATGTGTCAAAGATTTCCATAATCACTACTGGTACAATTGGCAGAAGACAAAACACTGTTCCAGTAAATATTTTAGAGAAGTGAAATTAAACCACAAGAGAACTTGTATACAAAACACAAATCTAGCAGTGAAAAACCTTTTGAATACCATATTTCCCCCCACCCAAGAATACCTGTAGACACACCCTAGCAGGATATCCTCACCTGTCTAACTTTCTGACATGTGCTAAAATCAGCTAAGAAAAGACTCTTCCTCCTAAGACAGCACAGCTGACATCAAGGGATGGTTTCATACATTCTGTCTGACTTTCACATCTTCAGGACGAGTAATTTCTGCCAAGTTTAATGCAACTCACTGTGGTTCAGTAGCACCTGATCTACTGGAAGGGAGCAGAAAATTGCTCCAACTCACTTGTAAAAACAACTCTTAATAGCTTGACAACCTTCAACAAGCCAAAAAGGTTTACTAGGACCGATAAGCTTCCTGTGTTTCCTAACGGACAAAAGTCAGCCTCCCTCCAGTTATTCTCCATCCTAGGAGATAAGAGGGAAAAGGAGACAGACTCAGCTTCCCAATTAAGAGTTAAAACCTTTGAACATAACTCTCTGGAGACCTCACCTGACCTTACAAGAAAGGCTGTGGAACAATAATAAGCACACAGCAAGGTCTCTGCTTCAGGTTTCACATCACCTCTACATCCACTCCCCAAATCACTACCTGCTTCAAATCCCTAAGTCTCTTCGCCCTACAGATGCAGAGACCCCTTCCTATGAAGGTTTTATGCTCTACGGAGGAGAGTATTAGTTTTAGGAATTAATACTCAATTCCTCCTGCTTTTCTCTGAGGGCTTACAGGAAGCTAGTCCACAGAAAAGCTAGAACAGGTACCACTTCACCAGATGAAAGGCTTTAGCATACTGACTGTTCTGGAAACTACTAATTGCAATGTTTGGTTGGTTGGTTTTAATAAAAGCAGTCCAGTGAAATAATTTATTTTGGAAACACAAGGTATTTCAACAAAGAAAGATGTGTCTCTGAAAGCATGTTCCAAGATAAAAATTTTTTCAAGTGGTTTAAGTTATACCAGTTGGATAAGAATACCTACCTGTTTCACTGCTCTGAATTCCATCTGTAGCTTTAAAGGCGCGTGGAGTCCTTGAATATTTCTCAGTGTGGCAAAGTTTGTTTTATCTTGATTTAACTGGAACTATCCCAAACAATATTGATTTTTATTTTAGAAAAAGTTATTCAAGTACAGCCATAGAAGAGATTTGTGACATCCTACTTAAATGAACATGCTTATTTAATGCATATGTAAAAATTCAGTGATTCCATCATATGTGTCTCAAATGCACAAGACAGACAGTGATACAGTAATATTGTTTTTTGAAACTGAAATTGCTTTTTGCTAGATTTTATTACAAATCAATTGCAGCAATTTTGTTATTTTTTGACAATCAGGACGTGTAACACCACCATGTGGTGGAGTTTTACACTACTGAGCATTACTAGAATATTGCCAGCATGAACTGGAAGCGAAATCTGGTTTAAAGTAAGAACACAAACTTGAAAGCCACAATTAATGTTATTGTTAGTCATCGGAGTCTCTACTTTAAAACACTTGAAATACTTCTTTTCCGATCAAGTAGGAAGATAGAGCACCACATACACTCCGTATGACTCCGAAAAGCAAAAGAAAGCTCATAATTTTACCATCTGCTCTAAAACTGAGCAGTAAGACAAAGAGAATCCATTTAGTAGTGCGTTATTTTAATGAAAAAGTGCTGGCTCACGAATACCAAAGTACACATGAGTAACTATACTTAATGTCAAACTTAAGCTTAAGTAATCCAGTCTCGAATCCAGCTTTTATAGTAGTGACTACATGCCTGTAATGTTGATACAATATAACATTTTAAAGTAAAACAAAAAATGCAAATCTCTTATTTTAAAACCCATACTCAATCATCATGACAAAAGCCTACTAGTAGAAGAATATAAGCCCATTTACGTGGAGGGATCTCAAAAACTAACAGAAAAACAGAAGTCAAAGGCATAACATGCATTTTCTTCATAACAACCTACATTGAATGCTCTTCAAAAGTTAGCAGAAAATACTATTCATATGCCACATCCCAAACTTAAAGTTCTAGTCACATTATTTTTCTTTTATTTTATAAAGGTAGGGGTCCTTACCTGGGTAGCAGAAAGATTTGGTTTCTACTTGTGCTGCCTGAATAACCTACCATTTATGAAAGCAGTAAAAGCAACCATAACTACCTCAGGCTAAGATAAATCTTTTGCCATTCAAATGCACATGAAAATAATTCTTAGATAAATCGGCTATAAACTTACAGAAAAACTAATGAAATTATGTGTGGAAAAAACCAATTTAAAAGTTTCACATACTTTTTAGGGGATCACATTGTCTGTTTTATTTATGTGCATTTTTTTCTCTCTAGCAGTTAAAAACTAAGTTGTAGCAGTCAGTTGTAAAAAAAAAAAAAATCAATTGACAAATAGCTCTGAAACATTTATGGTATTTCTAAGTAAGCTTGTGAAGTTGATGTCACATTAACATTATCTTTCAACTCAAGACAACATTAGCATTGGTTAGAATAAGAATACACTAGACACTAAATTCAGATTTTGTAATACTGATTAGCTTAGCAGTTTGGAAATAGTGCCTTTGCTTCAGGACACTTTGTTACATCAAATCTGTGCTGACAAAACAGGCACCAGAGACAAGATTCAGTCAAACCAGCTATCAAGCTAAGGCTGTCAGTCTAGTCTCCCTTTACCTTCAACCTATGGTCCAGAGACCACTCTTAAGTGGCCCATGAGTGATGACTAAACTGGACAAGACTGCATACACTTATGACAAACTCTATGTGTAAAGTTTCTAGATGGGGATCCAGTAACTCAATGAAAAGTATTTATGTGTTCACAGATTGGAAGTCTGAAAATGAAGATATATGGTAAACCTGTAGGCAAAAATGGGAGGATCAGCCTTCCAGAGGTGACAGGTGTGCCCTCCACCGAACTATAGAGGCTGCATACAAAACTGGCTTAATAACTTTTAGATGACTAAACCTTAGTAAGTAAATCCCTAATTGGATGCCCACTTACACACTTGAAGCAGAGAGGGTCACAAGTGGGAGGTTAACATTAAAAAAATTTGCCAACAATGTTATTTATATAACTAAAATATTAGGATGGTTGAATACCTTTATTCTGTTAAAGGCAAGACCCTGCTCACTACTTGTTACTGCACAAAGCAGTCCAGGTAACTACATTGTTAATTTAACCTTCACAATTAGTTAAGAGTGAAGATGGCTATATTTGACGTTATACTTACATTTTTTTCTGACAACTCCAGTGGGTGGCTGGGCAACAATTCATTTTTCACACTTGTAAAACTAGAAATACAAGTAAAAAAAAAGAACTTCAAATTAATTGGGATATCATATTTCAAGTTCAATTCCAAAACTAATCTGAGATACAACCATCAACACCATTAACACAGTCTGAACTACAAAAAAAAAGAAAAGCTTAATAGTGAAGCAGCAAATAAGCCCTCTCACTACAGCACTACCAGAAGAAATATAATTTAAATTTCAGGCATCCTTTTTTTCTTTATATCTGACAAAACAGAACGAGAGTTTTTCTTCCTTGACCCCCTTCAGAAACAGAGAAAAATATTAATAAATGAAAACATCATAGATTTAATTATGTCCAAGCTACATAGTATCTGATTTTAAAAGTCTCCAAGTTTTGCAACTGAATACTGTACATACCTTCCTTGCCCTCGTTGTTGTATTACCCGCATTTCAAACTCCATTAACTTATTTTAGGTTCATTATCCAAGACATGTACATAGTTTTGCACTCATGTAAAATGGCAAAACCTGAAAACACTTTTTACTACATAAACTTTACTTTTTGTACCAATGCTGAAATTAACCATTTCCCACAATACTATGGCACACTCATATACATGTGGATTAAAACTAGCATATATTTCATAATTACAAATACTTTGCCATCTCTTTAGAAAAGAGCAGTATCACACAGGTAAAAGTATATTAATGTTATCTACTTCTTATGTTTCACATAAAATTCACACTTGAAAGGCAATCTGACACACCTTCCAAGAATCTTCTTTAAAAATACAACATTTAACATGTACTTTCTTCCTATATCTGAAGTTCCAAACTGGCCATGGCACAATTCAACAAGAAAAAGTAAAGCATACCCTCTGCGTAGAAGATCATGACCTTCAAATGGTCCTGAAGCTGAAAATTCAGGAATTGGGATACTATCCTTCAAAAGAGAAGAAGCTCCTCTGGAATTCTGCAGCAAAAAAAAAGTGAGGATTACTTTAACAGAGCCAGACCCCTTTTGTTTGGGCCATTACGCCAGGTAAATGAAACAAAGTGCTCAAAGACTCCTTAAACTACTGACATACAAGCCCTAGACTGTAGAGTCTCTTTAAAAACAAACAAAAAAGCCAGGACCACACTAAATTAGAATGCTTTCAGAGAGTCCAATAACAGTTAAAGGGACTGATAACAAATTTTTGGGATATGGCTGAAACAGTTGAACCTGCAACTACTCCTTGTCATTCCCACCTTGGATTGCAGGGATGGAAGGGAAGAAGGCAGGTCATGCTCAGCTGACAGAACAAAACATGTCTGAGCATTCCTTCATTTACTTCCATACAGACACAATCAAGTAAGATCAAACTGATTTTACCCACAGCTTAAGGCTGCCATAAAAAGAACAATGCATATAGAGCATCTTCCAACTAATGTACTCAACAGTGACCAGACCGTTCTGAGACTGCTGTAAGTTACAGCACTACAGAGACATTACCTGGAAGATGTGATCAAAGCGGCAGCCAAACACAAGGGGAAAACCATGAGATACTGCTCAAAACTAA
>NW_010114101.1:0-1099 GCF_000699245.1 Pterocles gutturalis
CGGTGATGCCGACGCCCCTGCATTTGCTCTGGGTCTCCGGTACTGGTCTGCCACCACCACACGCCTCTTCACCTGCGAGGAGCAGCCGGCATCAGCGTGGCCCCAGGGTGCTGCCGGGGGGTCCACGGAGCCAGTCCTGGTGGGCGCGGGGGCTGCTGTGCTGCCCCAGCCTGGGACATCCCTCACCTTCTTGAAGTGCACCGACTCCCCGTTCACCTGCACCCGGTGGGTCACCCGCAGCGCGTACAAGATGCAGGAGAAGCTGGGCAGCCTTGTGTCCGTCCTGCACAGACAGGAGAGGTTTCTGTGTGGGATGGAGCCCGGCTGGGCTGCTGGGGCACCGGCCGCTGTGAGGAGGCACGTCCCCTGACAGGGACACGTCCCTGTCCCCAGATCCTCCAGGGGCTGTCCCGGTGCAGCTGGGGGTCCCCAAGGCACGGCCACCGCGCCGCCCACAGTGATGCCTCCCCAGCACCTCCTCCCGCACCCGGGGCACATCCCACAGCCACGTCCTCTGGCTTTGCCAATGATTAACAGCGGTGACGTTGCACTGGGTCCAGCATGACCAGTGTCAATGGGGTGAAGCAGAGAGTGTGCTGGGCAGCGGGTGCCCAGAGCAGTGACCAGATGGCTGCCAGGGGGGTCCCTGCACTCGGGGAACATCCCAGCAGGGCTGTGGTGAGATCAAGGGACTTGGGGACACACAGGGCTCGTGTCCAGAGAGGCAGCTGTGCTGCTCACTGCATCTGCAGCCCAGTGGGACATGGGCTGCCCCAGCAATGCCGCTTTGTGCCCTTTGTGCCTGGACAGAATAAAGCCCCTGCATTTGAATTTAACTGGTCCAGGTGTCTCCATGCTGCTGGAAAGCACATGCTCCTCCATCCCACTCTGGGAGGTGATGAAGGAGAGCCCCTGAGGACCCCACTGCTCCCCAGTGCCACCTTCACACTCAGCTCCCAGACAGAGCTGGCTGGACACCCGACGTGAAACCAAAGAGATGCTGGCCAAGGATGGCAACACTAGCCAGGGATGGCAATGCTGGCTGGGGAAGGGGCGATGCTGGCTGGGGAAGGGGTGATGCTGGCTGGGGCAGTGGGAG
>NW_010114102.1:0-635 GCF_000699245.1 Pterocles gutturalis
GGGAGGATGGGGTATCCGGGACCGAGCAGCCGGATTCTGCCCCGGGGCAAGGCAGGGACCTGTCCGGGGGGGGCTTCGGTCTCCCGGGGGGCTGCACCTCCCCTCCCCGGCCGAGGGCACGAAGCCCTTTGGGAAAAATCGGTTTATTTCGGTTATTATAACATGAAACGGTGGGGCGGAGGGGGGGTTTATCAAAGGCATCACGACCCCCCTCCACTTCCCCCGCGGCAGGATCGAGCCCTGACTTTGACACAGTGACGGCTGCACGCTTTTTTTTCTTTTTTTTTTTTTTTTGGTGGCGGGGCTTAATTTTTTGAGCACAATCCTCTCGTAAATTGCTCAAGATGTTCCGTGGCTTCATTACTGTTGTTATTTCTGTCCGTAGGCGGCCGGTTCGGAAGTCACAAACACATTATTTTCTCCTGTAACCTCATTGCCAGCCTTCGAGAGCCAGGAGCAAACGTTGTTTAGATTTTTTTGGTTTTGTCTTCTTGTTGTTCTGTTTTGCCACACTTTGGAAAGGTAACTGTAAAATCACTCAGTGTCTGTGAGTTGCATTGCGTTTTACTGGAAAGCTATAAACCTGTCTGATTGCCTGATGTTTCTCGATTAACTTATGAGCAGAAAGGAAATGC
>NW_010114102.1:675-994 GCF_000699245.1 Pterocles gutturalis
GAAGCGAAGGGAAGATGCTAATATTGTCATCTTATTTTACAGTTTCTACCGGCTGCCCAAACAGCATGTGTACAGAAATGAAGGAGCAGTGGGGTTCAGTTTCTTAAATGCAGCCTATATATTTCAGAGATCATACTCACCTTGATAGCCGGCCCGGAAAATTATTTAGCCTGCTCTTTATTGCTATTAAAACCTTGGCTTCCACTTAAATAAACAAAGCGATCCAGAGCCATTTATCAATTCCGCAGAGGTCCAGTTAACAGGCTGTCCTGGCAGTGATGGTGTGTGCTTACTCCCCCCCTCCCCAGCAGCCCCCCTG
>NW_010114102.1:1040-1373 GCF_000699245.1 Pterocles gutturalis
GCTTCCCCACACAAACACCCTCCCCTCCGGCTCGCCATGCGCTTGCACTTAGCTTTATCTCTAATACATGTGTGTCTCTATGCATACACATAGAATATTATGCTGGGAACACATGACCGGCCTTTTTTTAAAATCAAGCATTATTATTTTTTTTTCCAAAGCCGCAGCCTGTGAAACTTTGCGAGGAATATTCAGCCCATTAGCTGGCGAGAACCAAACCCAAACAGAAGGGATGCGAGCGTCGCTACTTGCAGAACTGGAAAACATTTGGAGAGTTGTTATATACACTTCAGGTCATAAATTAATAGTTGATTTATTCTTCAATCAGGAAAA
>NW_010114102.1:1400-1702 GCF_000699245.1 Pterocles gutturalis
ATTTCTTTGATTGAGTTCCCCCTAAAGACCCCCAGAAGTTTTCTCTCCTCTGTCATGAACAGTCTGCTCCTTCCTGTCTTCCGGACCGAGGGAAGGGTAGGACCTCCGGAGAAAAGCAGCGTTCCAGCATCTTGAATTTCACTTTGCATCTTTCTTCCTACCTGCTGATTTAATTTCTCTTTGCATTTGGGACCTTTCTAAATCCATCAAGAGAAAACTATGGAATAATGAGAGTGGTGTATCATCTTTTATCAGCTTTTTCTTCCTTGCTGGTGGCCAATATTGCAGCCCTGAAGGAAACA
>NW_010114102.1:1747-2061 GCF_000699245.1 Pterocles gutturalis
TTCAATCTGAGGAATGAGAGGAATGGATGAAAAAAGGCAGGGCTGATGACTTTTTCATTGCATCAATTTCCTACAGGAGCCGTGGTTACTGATCCCTGGTCCGCTTGTTTATTTAGCGTGTTTCTGAAATGCATGAGCTCCTAAGCTGGCCCATGTCGCTGGAGCACTCCACGCTTCCATGGATGAGCCCCAGACCTGGCCCACAGCCTCACCATTAGCAAGAAGAAGCTCTCCAGCCCATCCACCCACTGTCAGCAATGCTAGGTCGCTGCACACCATTTTGTGGCTGGGCCCCCCCCCCTCCGCTGGCACTC
>NW_010114102.1:2205-2558 GCF_000699245.1 Pterocles gutturalis
GTTGGAGGACCCTCTGCAGCACAGGAACTGGCGGTGCATGGATGAGGACCCAGCATGGTGGCCGTTCATCCCCATGAGTAGGTGGAATGAATGTGGGCTGGGTCCCCATGCCAGCATCCAGCTCTCCTTCAGTAAGTGCCCCATGGACTGCTCCAAACTCAACCCTAAGCGTCCCTCCTGGGCCAAATTTCCATAGGCTCCCAAATCCTAGTCTGTCATTTTAGTCTAGGACTAGTGATGGATTACAACACGATGTGGTTCAGTGGGAACTGGCCTGGGCAGCAGTGCAACCTCATGATGATGTTCCTGTTGTTAAAACCGGGCACATCAAGACCCATCCTGAGAAACGCGGA
>NW_010114102.1:2589-3831 GCF_000699245.1 Pterocles gutturalis
TTCCTTCTGTCCTTCACTTTTAGTAAAGGTTGAAGCAAATCCAACACATAGATCTGTGCATTTGTGTGGACCTCTGCCCTGGTGATGGGACTCACTGAACCCAACAGCCCAGGAACCTGCAGCGGTGAAAACCCCTGGCAAGATCTGCCCTGTTAAAGATGGTAACTGAAGTTAGGGGCTTTCTGCTCGGGAAGTTTCAATGTTGGGCCTAAATTTTACTGGGCTAATGCATCACGAGCAAGGCTTACTTAGGCCTAACTTTGTCCCAGATTATTTGCCAGTTCTGCTACCTGTATAACCATGAATGAGGTGGAAAAAGAAAAAGGGCAAAAAGGAAAAGTGATAGCACTAAGTCTGCTAGAGGAAAACAGATTGTATTTAATTGATTTTGGACCCTTTTTTTTTTTTTTTTTTTTTTTTTTTTGGCATGAGAAGCATTTTTAAAGGCAATTTACACAATGCACAGCAGGTAAGATTCCTTGACTAACATTGTTTAAGAAGGCTAGTGTGGAATAGCAATCAGAAAAATGACTCAGATGAGAGCCTAGGATCCTCCCTATAGGAAAGAAATGCTAAGTGGGTATTTTTCATCCATAGTTGTCTTTTTTTTTTTAAAAAGCAGTTTCCTTAAATATTCCTTGTGATACCAGCAGTGGGCTTTGCACACATTTTATTGAGCAATTATTAATCTGCTGTTGCACTGTCATGTTGAATTGTTGATGTTGTAAACATCAGCTTCAGCTCTCCCAAGCCCACCCCTAGAGCAGTGAAGGCTTTTGACTTGTTACTAACTAGATGTGTGCAAGAACTGGTTCGTAGGGGTTTGGTGCCCAGAGCTGCCAAATGTCAATTGGTGACCATTTCTGAGAGAAGGCTGAACTGTTCCTCTCTGAAACCACCAGGCTGAAAGGCAGGAGGCACCTTCAGTAAACAAATATTTCTAGGAACATTTTTTTTTCCTCTTTCAGATTTGTTTTGTCCCTTGAAATGTGAGATTGATCAGAAATGCCTAAGAGGACATAGGAGAAGGTTTATCTCAGGTAATGACCTCATGCTTGTGATCCTCGATGATGCAATGTTTGTTAGCTGAGAGAGCTAGCAATGATGGAGTGATACATCCTTACTCTTTATTACAAAGCTTATAGTAGAATCACAGAATGGTTTGGGTTGGAAAGGACCTCAAAGATCATTGAGTTCCAACCCCCCTGCCACAGGCAGGGAACACTCCCACTAGCCCACGTT
>NW_010114102.1:3862-13687 GCF_000699245.1 Pterocles gutturalis
ATCCAGCCTGGCCTTGAACCCCTCCAGGGATGGGGCATCCACAGCTTCTCTGGGCAACTTGCTCCAGTGCCTCACCACCCTCACAATGAAAAATTTCTTCCTAGTATCTAGTCTAAATCTCCCCTCTTTCAGCTTATAACCATTACCCCTTGTCCTCTCACTGCACTCCCTGATAAAGAGTGTTTCCCCATCTCTCCTGTAGCCCCCTTCAGGTACTGGTAGGCTGCTATTAGGTCTCCTCCAAGCCTTCTTTTCTATGGCTGATTTAATATTTTCTCTTACTACCTGTGAACATGACATGAAAAATGCGTGGGTATCCCATGCTTGACTGAGATAAAACATTCCCATCCATGGAGGAGTGCAGTGTTCCTGAGACACAATTCCTTGTAGCTCCCCTTTGCTGACTGACAGATTCAGTTTGCTCTCGCTCAGGCGCGTGAAACGAATACAGCTTTCAGCTGCTATGTTTGGGGTTTTTTTGTTTTTTTTTTGTTTTTTTTTTTTTGTTTGTTTGTTTCCAGCATGGAGACATTTACTTGGTATCATCTTTTCAAAACTTTGACTTTTGGGTTGCACTGTCCTCGTTAATGTACAAGGGTTGAGCTTACTCTGCTTGTGGAGGTGCCCCACTGCAAGACCACAACAAAGGCTTGTGCAGCACATGGGGCACATTACAGTGGAAAGCCACCTGCTGAAATAGTAGAGATTGTGCCATTTTTCACACGTGCATAGTAAAAAAAAAAAGTAAAGATGGGTTGTCTGAGGCTTTCCAAAGCCAGGGGTTGTTGAAATCTTGATGGAAGAACACACTCCTTCACTTCTATGCCTCTGAAATACAAAATATCCATTAAAAGTGATAGACTTGAAGCCAAGGCAAACAATTTCCTAAGCTAAACTTGAACACTTTTACTTGCAAATACCGATCTTGCGATGACAGATTCATTTTTCCAGCTCTGGCAAATTTGTTTCTACTGTAGCCTTGCTGGAAATTATCCTGCAAATGTTTATAAACTTGTCCTACCGTGAAGGACTCCATGTAAGATGCATTATTCAGATGAAGGGAGGACCTCATGGCTATCAGCAAGATGAGTCTACGTAATTAGTTTTGGGGTCTGCCTTTTGCAACTGAAAGCCACTCAGATCTGCTTTGCTAGGAGCTTGTGACTGTTTATTTTTGTGTTAGCCAAACACCCCTACCCTTGCGTAGGGGTCCAAGGTTAGGAGACAGTGTGGAAGTTGTGAGGTGGAGATCACAGCCTTGGCTGCTTTGTTGGCTTGTCAAGGCTTTGGTAGGTCATGGTATGATTCAGCCTGCCTGTCTGCAGAATGCGTGGCTGAAGCCTTCCTGTGGGCTGCGTTTGCCAGGTTAGACAGGGCTTGTGAGGTGTGAAAAGCAGAACTGCTCAAGTGGCCGTGGGGGACCTTGCCTCCTTCAGGGTCTCTTGCTGGAAGTCATTGCCACTCCTACTGTAGTGATGTGCTATGGGTATATAAGGGCTGGTACACTGCAGAAAGACTGAGCAAGCAACAGAAGGGACCGAAGCCAAGAAGAGCCCTGGTAGTCTGGGTTTCCTCCACATTTGCAGATGTACCCTTCTAGCTTCTGCTTCCCACCTTGTCTCCTCAGTCCATACTCAGTGTTTCCCCATGTAGTCTACTTCCTTCTCCTGATGGAGGTTGACCTGTTTAGCTGCTGACTGTGCCAGACGTGGGGGTGGGTGGATCAGCAAGCACTTTGTGTCCCATGGTTGGAGGATGGTCTTTAGCTACCTGCCCTGTGTTTTCCAGGGGCACAGACACCAGCCCAAGATCCATTGGAGGGATGGTGCATGGGGGACAAGAGGAGAAGAACGTGCCTTGCTGTGATGTGTCTCATACAGGCACAATGTTAGAGGGGAGACTGACCCTGTAGGAGCTCGGGGTAGGCTTGAAGCTGAGTACAGACCAGGGAGGTAGCTCACCTCATGGCTACCAGCAATGGGGATTTGCATTAGAAGTCCCCAGCTTCTGCTATCTGCATTTCAAACCCTTTAGAGCTCTTTGGCTGGGAGCAGATACTTATTTATTGGTATGCTAACCAACTGCTAGAGGCCCAAGATGCTCTGGTTCTTCCTTGGAAACAGTTTCCCCAGTGTTGAGTCTGACTGACATTTGGTTACTCACTGAAGTATGCAATAACTACCCTCCTCACTACCCACCAACCACAAAACCCCACTGCTGCTGATGTTTTGCTCTCTCTCTCTGAAAGGTTTCCAGGCCCTTGAGCAACATGGTGCAATAAATACTAAGAAACAATTTACGGCAGTGTTATCAGATGGTAATTTCCCCCCCATATCCCTCACCCAGAGCTGTCCTGCCACTCCTGCTCTCCAATTATCTGCATCACACTGAGCTTTCTATTAAAGATTGACACTGAAAATAAACCAGTGGCTTTTTTACTTAGCTCCCCTCAGTCTAAAAAAGCCCAAAATCCAAATAACCAAGCAAAACACCAAACAAAAACAGATGTGGAAACCAACAGAAAAAGGAGTAGAAATACTCTGTCTTTCCCAAATTAAAATACCACGGTTTGTCATGTCTGCATATGTACGAATACTGGGGGAGGACAGAGAAGTAATTTTTATTAGGCAGATAATGTTATTCTTAATTCCCTCATTCTTTTTTCCCCAGACAGGTCATTTCCCAGACCTGTTTGCCACGAGTTTGAAAGCTACCCTGCGCACAGCCGTGCTGGAGAGGAGGGAGGTGATGCCCTAGCACTGCCATCCCCACTGCCCCACACACGAGGGCTGGTGCAAGTGTTGGACACTCGCAGTGGATTCGAGAAAGACCGTGTCTTTGCACCTTCTTCCACCACAGGCACCCTGTCCTGTAAGTCCAAACTTCAGTTTCCTATCGTTAGGTGCAGTGGGAAAAAGGGCTGTTTAAATACTGGTGAAGACTGGATTTGGGATGCGGGTATGTTTTAAATTAAGGTGTGATTTTAAAGTAGTAAAACTAAACCTTACCAAAAGGCTTGGACACGTACTTACTTCAATTTAAATTTGGGCCATTTAGGTTGCTCTTAAATCATACAATACATATAACTGTACTTTGACTCACTTTTGAACTGAAATAAAAATATCCAGACAGTGCTTTGCACAGCTGTTTAACAACTGTTAAATACATAAATAGACATCATGCACTAAAACACTGTGTTGATATGAGCCATATAAACAGAAGAGAGCAGAAATACAGTAGTCTCTTTAACCTGATCTAATTTTGTGTCTAGACAAGCTTTACTCAGCATCAGAGGCTGCCTCAGTGCTGCTTACTTGTACTTGCAGAGAATATGATTTGGTAGGTACAATATAGTCTGGCTTCCCAATGTTATTAATTTTCTTAGTGGGCTGATGTCTCTAAGAAAAATGACAAAAACATTTCCAAGACTGCCACTGGAGTCACAGGTTGTTTTTCCCATGGATCCGTGGCTCCTCAGTAACAGCAGAGGTGCTGGACCAAGCGAGAAGTTTGCAGCTCTTCCAGCACTGTTAATATCGTGGTTCTGCTCATGGCGGATGGGATACTTTGAAGGCAAAGGAAAGGAGTAAAAGATGAGAAAGAGATGCAGGAGGGGTATAATGCTTTCCCTTTTATCTGCATTTTTCTGTGCAAAAGAACAGGACTTCTGCCAATGCCTTTATTTATCCGTTGCTATGAAAATCACTTTGTGTCCTAGTTTCAGCAGCGTTAATATATATTTTTCTTCAGTAAGCGATTATGTTTTATGACCGGTTTAGACTTATATGGAGGTGCAGTAATATGCTATAAAACTCTACACCATAAGCTGTATACAGGACATATCAACTAGTCTAAAGTGATTACATTAATAAGAGAAGAGCCAATCCTTCTTATGATTTCGTGTTATAGCAGACGAGCTCACTGCTCCCAAGGAAGATATTAAATCACGTTTGTGTAGAAGGTAGAGGGACCCGCTATGCGACTACTGTTTCAAGAAAATATGATGCAGATACAGACCCAGATCCAAGTATGGAAATTAGCTGGTGGGCCCCGCAGGCTTTCTGGCAACCCACATGCTACGGAGGAAGAAGAAACAGCTGCTCCAGCTATCGCTGGAAAAGATGACAGTGAAGGGTCTTAAGCCTTGCAAAGGGGTCCAGGTCCCTGTGGAGGAGCTGCAGAGACTCAGGCCAGTGACGTCGTGGAAAGCTGCGGTGTCACCAAACGTGGCAGTGAGCTGAGCTCCTGATCCGGCAGGCAAGGATGCAGCAGAGAGGTTTGTTGGCGAATTTGGGAGGGGATACATGGAGCGTCTCACAGGCATGCGTGCACACACATCCATGCACAAACACGTACCTGGGTTCTCCCTGCACCTGGCATTCCTTGGTCAGGGCAGGAGACACCAGTCTTTATGTTCAGGCTGGTTGTGACAAATCTGTATTGATACAATAAATAAATGTGGCTGAGGTTTGCAGTTCAAACAAGCTATGAGGAGCCACCACAAATCAGCTTGTCATGTTGCCACCAGCTTTACAATCAATCTCCCACAAAAGGCTTAGGCTCTGACTTCTTTCTCCAATTTGCTTATTTTTGTGGGCTAACTGGCTGGCAAGGGAGTCACTAAAGGATGACTGGACTCAGACCTTTCTGTTTTAAAAGGAGTGAAGCACTCTTACACTTTAGCAACAGAACCCACTTAAAAAAAAAAAAAAGGAATTAGGAGAAAAGCAAACAAAAGCTATCCACATCTGTGCTAATGGCTTGGGTCTAGCCTGGACAGTCCGAAAGGCTTGTTACAAAATGCTGCTGTGGGCAGCTAGGGCTGGAGCGGTTGTGTTGTACTATAACACCTTTGAATGCTGTGTAGTTAATCCCTGTCACACAGTTAAAAATCACCTTTGGGGTTCTCTCACTGTCACTTCTTGCCCTTCTGGCTTCAGCCCTGTGTCCTGCTTTCCCCTGAGGATGCTCTTCTGGAGGAGCTTCACCCAGCCCTCTTAGCAGCCTTGGCTCAGAAATGAAGCTCCTGCTGATGTCCACCTTGCACACATCCAGGCATTTTGGCTGGGGTGGTGCGGGTCTGGAGCACACGGTCTCACCCCACGGGGAGGGGGTGGCCCAGCTGACACCTCTCCCCCGGTCCTGCTGGGTGTTTTGGATGGTTTGCCTTTCCTGTAGGGTTGGTGTCAGAGGGGCTCCTCTCCTCCAGCTTTGTCTGGCCAAACACAACAATGAAAACACCAAGAAGAACTCAGAAATAAGGCACCCAGATAGAGCATGCTGCAGGTACAACACAACCTCTTTTGCTTTTGCCTTTCCTGCTATTCTGAACTGGGCTAATGATTTCCATGCTTTTTCCACAATGACTCCCAAATGTTTTTTCCTGATCAGCATGCTGAATGGCTGTTTCATTTAGCACATAATCATTAGCTTCATTCCTTGCTACCAGACATTATTTTGCCTTTGCCTTCACTGAAAGGCATTTGCCATCTGCTGATTCACTCACAACAATGTCGGTGTTGTAATATTGCTTTTAATAATAATAATAGTAATAATAATAATAGTAAGCTTGGCTTCCTTCTTGTGCTTTTCATCAGATCTCAAGGTGCTCAGAAATCCAAATTGTCATGAATCCTGTAACTAAACCCATCGTCACCGACTTTATCCACAAATGCTGCAGTCTGGGTTCAGTTATCCTGTTTCAGACTGTTTATCAGAGGCTCCTGGCACTTCTTGTGTGAAATGCTCCTATCCCAAATAATTCGTTTTTATTTTGTAAAGCGGTTTTCTACCTATCTAGTTCCCATCTACTCCTATACTGTTAGTGCTTGGGAACTCTCCACCTCAATCATAACTCTTTTGTCTTGCATTTCGTCAGTTTTCTGTATGTCTGAAAATCTGGCTGTAATGCACACTCCCAGCTATGTGCCAAGATACTTAAGTTACAGAATATCCCTGTCACTTATAGGTATTTAGACTCATATTTACTACAAATGATTCTGAGAGAATCTAACCACATCTTAGTGGGTAGATTTCATGCTGATAAAGTCAGAAACAGGTGTAAACAATACTGATGCTCCCTTTCAAATTTGGAAAAGCTGAATTCCCACTCTTTCTTTCCCATGCAATAATGTCCTTTAAGATCTCAGAAAGTGTTGGGCTCCACTGAGACAGGCTCTTGATGTCTCACAACTGAAGCTCTCCAGTCACCTATGAAATATTTTTCACACCTTTCCTTCTCAGAATGCTTGCCTAATTATTATTGTTATTATTATTATTTTTTTTTTAGGTAAAACTATTAAAGGAACAGGTCTGGAGATTTTTTTTAGGTGCCAGCTCTTCTACCTCGTTTTAGGATTGCCATTGCAATTCTTATGTAGCTTGCCTCAGCCTGGAGAGCCCAAATTAGCAGAGGTAAGACTGTGTGTGCAGAACAAAGCAAAAAGTGAAGAGAATGAGAGAACTGATACAAAGGGATTTTCCAGCTCTGTCAATAAATCTACCACAATAATTACTTCCTTCAACATGTTTGTTACTAATGGACCTGCATGCAGAACTACTTACAACATAGTACTTTCGGAGTTTAGAGTTCCCTCTTCTATTTGCAGGATAACTGTGCATGGGGCTGAATGTCTGCAATTTTCTTGTTTAAAAGTGATTTTTCAGCTAGTTGCTGAGCTCAGCACTTGTGGGGCAGGCAGACAGTGCTCACTTGTCTCACATGGTGTAACTGCCATTCCCTCCCCTGTTGTTCGTGTCTTTTAGGAGGCCTGAGGATCATCTGAGTGACTAAAGCTACACTTCAGTCCTCCCACTTCAATACAGAAACGTGAAAGGACTCATAAAGACATGTATTCATACGTACAACCTAGAGTCCATCAAATGAAACCAACATGAGGCAAGATCAAGGCCAACGAAAGGTGAAGGTGAGCTGGACAATCCCTTTCCAAGGGTGTGGTAGACGCTAGAAGGTAACAAAACTCAAGGGAGGCAACTAATTCATGTCAGGAATCTGTGTAGGGTCACCAAGCATGTGAATACATCAGGCATGGGAAGTCTTAGAAGCGAAGAGAGGCAGGAGAGAATAAGGGAGGGAGTGTTTAATGCACTCGCTCTGCTTTTACGCTCACCCCAGGCAGCCTCTGGCAGTCCTTCTTGAAGACACTGCTCCAGGTCAGGGTTTTTTTTTGGTCCTCTTAAGAAATTTCAGAGAAAATTTTTGAGTATGAATATGATGGGGTGAATTTTACTTCAGATGCTCATTCGCAGGCATACTGATGAAAATTGCCCTGTTCACTCCTGTTATGGTCAGCAAAGCAGTACTTCCACCAAGAGTGGTGAAGAAGGGAATGTAGAAGAAGCTGTAGAAAGCAAATGTCATTGAACACACAGAACTTCACTGGGGCAGATGTCTGTAGGACACTTTTGTAAGTGTTTACTTTACTCACAGCTTAATTTCACTTTTGCAGAAATAAAGAGAACAGATACTGCCCACAGGAAGATGAAAAACTTCTGTTACTTGCCACGTGGAGAGCTCATTAAAACAGAGGACCCTTGAAACCCCTTCGACCTCCCCATTAGGAAATGAAAGTGCAGGCAATGCAACAACTTACTGTGATTATCAAGGAAAATGGGATCAAGGGGTTGCCCCAAATTGGAGGGAGGTAGGCTCATGCTGTGCATAATTTTCTTCTTCTTTTTTTTTTTTTTTTTTTTTTTTTTTTTTTTAACTGGAGGATACTCCTGGGGAGGCACTACAGCTGTTGATCGGGGATCTGTTGGTTGTTATTGCAGATGGTACTGAGGTGAAGATGAATGCCAGACACGTTAGGCTTAACAGGATGGGTTTTAGCAACTTCAACATGTTGATGAAAACAGGGAAGTTAATAAATCAGCCACTGAGGAGCAGAGTGAGAAAGTCAGTCTTTGGGCTTTTTTTTTGCAATATAGAAAGCTTCTGGAGCACAAGTAAATATTGTGGACACTTACTTATTGTTTAAACTCAGTCATATTTGCCATCTGTCAACTGGACATTTGACTGACTTTAAACACTTCTTGTTATAAAACCAGGCCGAGAATCAAAGCCAACAGAACAGATTAACCAGTCTGGTCCTGAGAAATGGACACTTCACCTCCCCTGGTTAGCCTGGCTTGTACGTGACTCTCTGGCCTCCATTTTTTAAAGCCTGCAGTTATGGCAAGCTATTAAACAGTGCCACTACTGTACTGATGCAATGGGATATATCATTACATTTGGTAATTAGCCCAGGTTTCAAACTGGGCTGCAGGCTTGAGCAGGTTGTGGTGAATACCTATGAACTCTAGGAAAGAGATCTGAGTGTAGGAACCCTTTCTAAGCCCCCATAAGAACAAATTAGTCCAGCCACTGACATTAATATAGTTCTTTATGTGTCTTAAGATGTATGTATGCACCTTTGCCAAACACACTTTTTCCTAGGGATTTTTTTAACATAAAAAGAAGAGAGAAGAGGTTGAACCAAGTCCGGTCTAAAACTATGGGGATCTGTCTGGAACTGTGTGAGTTACTTATGTAAAGATAGTTTTGCTTCCTAAGAAAATACGAGGGGGAACTTGAACCATGTCTTCCCGTCTTTGCTGCTCCCACTTCCAAGTTGCTTCTTGCTCCATTACAGTGGTTCTCCATTAAGGTGAATGATGTTTTCCTGAACTGGGATTTAAGGA
The DNA here is from genome assembly GCF_000699245.1 of Pterocles gutturalis. Taxonomy (NCBI): domain Eukaryota; kingdom Metazoa; phylum Chordata; class Aves; order Pterocliformes; family Pteroclidae; genus Pterocles; species Pterocles gutturalis. The sequence continues at coordinate 12,566 of NW_010114102.1, forward strand.
GGTATTTTTGAGGAACGCAATAGCTATTTTAATTTCTATATGGCTATTTCTAACAGCTGCATTTAATAGCTGTTTAATTTACTAAAACATGGCTTTGCAGAAAGCTGACTCAGAAATACTTATATATGGATCTGAGTCTTTAGCCTTTAAAAGTATGCTTCAATTGAATTGATCATCTCACTTGAAATTTAAAGTACCTGCAGGGTGGTAATACCACTGTGTACATTGAATGATATTTGATGCCACAGATAAAGGGATTTGGGGTCTTGCATAAGTATCTGTCACTCATTTGTCACAGCTGAAAGTGATACTTTGAAATAAATAGGTCTATTAACTTTCTATGTCTGTTGGTATGTAACCAACCTCCAGGCCAGGCTGGAGGGAAATTAATTGATTTTTCTTATTGATTTTTCCCATTTGTTCACTTTTTGAATTTGTGAATTCCTCTTCATGGTTGTGGTGAAAACTAAAATTGATTTTAAACTGGGCTACATGGTAATTCCTGGCAGAGGAACCAGATTTGTATGTTTGTGATTCGTACTGTACTGGCTAGTTGTATCCTTTGCTGACCAGACGCAATGCAATGGGCTTGGTATAACAACACAACTTGCACAATGCAGTGGCTTGCAAATGTGCGTCAGGTCAAGGGGCACTTAAGGAAATTTGTAAATTGTTGTAAACAGTTAATACAGACAAGATTTCCGCCTCATGCACATGACCCATTCACAAACGCAAAACAACAAATGGTGACTTACGCAGGCAAATTATCAGGGGGAAAATGACTTTCTCTGCTTTAAGACCATAAGGAAATTCTTACCAGTGTAATTACACTGCAATCTTTATCATTGCCTTTCTGTTGCAAAGCACCACATGGATTTTTTGCAGTGTCTTAAAGCAGTGCTTGCACTAGAGCAACTTATAACAATGTGTTATCTCACCAGAACCACTCTTCCACTGGGGAGACCCAGGGCTTAATACATGCAAAGGTCCACATGAACACACATATATAAATGGCATAGATGGGCAGACATCATATACTGGCTTTCAGCTGAATTAAGTGAACTTTGTCCTCAAATTATAGTTAATAAAAATAATAGTTATAATAATAATATTATAATATAT
>NW_010114103.1:0-846 GCF_000699245.1 Pterocles gutturalis
AAAGGGAACAATGTCTAAGAAAAACAGTAGAGCAGGATGTGCTTGCCCGTTCAAATGGCTTGATCCCTTTTAGAAAGGGCTCAACTGCCTTAGCATATCACTCACTCATCAGTGCTGGCTGTGATCTGCTTGGCCCAGACAATAACTATAACCCTGAACTTTAAAAATCTTTAGAGCAAGGAAAAGTATTTTTTTAAGTGACTCAGTCCACTTTCTTAGGGCTAAGGTAAAGACGGAAGAGTTTCTAGTAGCCGGGCCGCCAAGACTCAAAGTGGTATATTGGTTTACTCTTCTCTTTTGCTCTTTAGGTTTCATTGACATAACTCTGTCAGCCTGTTTACTATTTTATCTACTACATGAGTGAAGAATAGGAGAGTAGTAGAGCCAACATGCCTCAGCATTGCCTGGTCATTGGCTTTTTTGGGCTCCAACGCTGCTTCCACAGACAGAGACTTTTCTATTTTGTGAAGTAAGCAGTTCTGAAAGAGGAAAAAAAAAAAAAAAAATCGGAATACTTTTTGCAGGGAGCAAGATGGGATTGGTCAGTTAATACTGTCCATCATAATGGTTAGATTTTAGGAAGCCAAGTAACTAGCTTATACCTGCAGTAGATTCAGCACCGTAGTGCTGGACTCATGCAGCGTGTTCTGTGAGATGTTTCACTTAGTATTGGCAAAAAGCCAAAAGCCACAGCTTAAAATGCCCTCCTCCCATTTGTCCTAACCTGGGTGAGCCTTATTCTTGTCTGTTGTGAATGTGGACAGGGCATGGTTTCTATATTTAGCTGCTTATGTTGGGTATGAGAGGGCATGGTTTCTATATTTAGCTGCTTATGTTGGGTATGAG
>NW_010114104.1:0-5315 GCF_000699245.1 Pterocles gutturalis
ACGAGGGGGAACAGTTTGAAGCTGAAAGATGGTAGATTAGATGAGATATTGTGAGGAAATTCTTCCCTGTGAGGGTGGTGAGGCAGTGGCCCAGGTTGCCCAGGGAAGCTGTGGATGCCCCATCCCTGGAGGGGTTCAAGGCCAGCCTGGATGAGGCTTTGGGCAACCTGGGCTAGTGGGAGGTGTCCCTGCCCATGGCAGGGGGGGGGCACTGGATGGTCTTGAAGGGCCCTTCCAACCCAGACCATTCTGTGTTAAGCTGTAGCCTGGGCAACACACAGATCCTGGCACCTGGAGCCATTTCATGCCCTTGTACTGGTGTTGTGCTCTTCAAGACAAGGCTTGTTGGGATTTACCCCCCAATGAATCATAGAATCACCACATTAATTGCCCTGAACTCTCATCATTTGGTGTTACATACTTGTTTGATCATGAATGCAAATAAAACCCAAACCAACCCAGAATAGCTGATGATATTTTCACCACTGACATATTGTTTCTTTTATAGAAAGCCAAGCCTCGCCAAGAGCCAGGTGAGAATTTTATCTTTGCCTACAGAGAAAAAGAAAAGCAACACCTTGAAAATGCTAACTTCTTAAAGCTGTACAACCAGTATCGCCACGTCTACGAGTGGCACCAACGCAATGAACAAAGATGGCAGCACAGGGCTGTGCAGAGAAAGGTGGACGCGACGATGCAGGAGTATCTGGCAGGGACTGAGGAGAGACGAGGGAGGTAGGAAACGAGTGGCTAATACCAATACGTGCCCTGTTTTCAACTTAGCTGTATGCTGAGAGGAAGGATTATGGGAAAAGCACTCATCTGAGCTCAGCTCTGTGCGCTACACTGTGCAGTGTGCCATGGTGTTTGTTATTCATCGTAACAGAAAGCGTAGGTTTAGGGTCCTGCAAGTAATACTTTCAGCACAGGCAGTGGAAAGACATGAAAATTTGTCAGAAGTCTGTAAAAAATAATAAAGGTCAGGCATATTGCCGTCTTGTAAAGAAGAGAATTGTGCTGTGATGATCTTAGAAAAAAAATCATATGGTTTAATTTTTCAGTCACTCTCTCATGTTAAGTGGCTTTGGAACTGTGAAGGTCGTCAGTTTGGTGTCCTGATCTGGTGTGTCCCCTCCATGGGCATAACAGGAGTGATTCCCAGGTTAAAATTTGACGTTCCTTGGGATGTTCCCTTCTTTGGCATGTGCAAGAAGCGTTGAAAGGAGGCCAGTACCCATTCTGCACTTATAACAAATAAACTGAAATGTTATCGTTCAACAGAAGGATTGTTTTAGCTTTTATTTAAACGTTTTCGTTACAGGCTTCGTGAGCTTCTGGAGGCAGAGGAAAGTAGGTACTTTGCTGAGATGGAGACACTTGAAGAAACAGTGCTGGAGAAACAAGCAAAAATGAGAGAACGGGCAAAGTTACTGAGAGAGAAGAGAGAGAAAGAGAGACAAGAGCTGGTGGCTGAAAAACGAGAGCAGCAATTCAGGTATCTTATAAAATACTGAATTTTGGTTAAGTAAATACAAAGAGGCAATTTAACAAGGAGCTGACAATAATAAACTGAGAAGTTTATTGCCAGAAGTTGAAGTGCCTCAGCTATATTGCAAGCAGCAGAGCAGAGTGTAGTCTCTCTGACTTTTGATGAAGAGATGCGGCTTCTAAAGACCAGAGATCCAAATTTGTCATGCTGTAATGCCCAGTGAAGTGTGAGAGAAAAAAAATTCATTAACAGAGATGAAGGCAACAGGTACAGCGAACTGTCCTGTCTCTATTAGGTAAGTGTTGGGATACCACAAAAACATTCTCCCAACTGTACTGAAAACTCCTCATCCTGTGCGAGCATCCCTGTGCTTTCACCTGCCGAATCAGCTGGTTTTGTAATTCCTTGCTCTGGCGTATCGTTCTATTCCAGCTTTATGTTATTGGAGTGAAAAGGGTTCATGGGAGGTTAATTTGACCTAAATCATGCTTATTAAGCTCAAAAATCCTTGAAAAGTAAAAATTGTCCAGAAAGACAGTGTCTTTTTATTTGTTGCATACTTTTCAAGCTAAGGTTTTACTCAACCTGAAGTTCTGTGCCAGATCTTCCTGGGTGCTGAGCTGGGCTGTGTCTTTTGAAGTAATTCAGATTTGCAGCTGTTTATCAGGCCCTGAGGCCTTGGCGTGAAATCTGACTTGTTCAGTTCTTGGAAATCAGGTTTTCTGAGGAAGGGCTGAAAATAACGTAATTTTAATTGTAATAATTTGAAGTGTCTCTTTGCAGTCTCCAACAGTGCTATGCAAATCCACAGCACCTGCTTCTCCTTGCGCAGAGGTTGGGGATAGAAATCAACACCTGCTTTCACCTGTGCATCAACTCTAATGAACTGATTTCACAGATTAATGTCTGTTTCTTAAATGTGGGCTTTATTGACTGAGGCAGGTTTAAGGCAGTATGTGCACTTCTAAATTCACGCAAAGTGGTTGAAATTAACTTTAAAAATTGTTTAGAGGAGATGCTGCTGGAGTGCCTTTTCTTTTGTACGTGTAGCTTGTCTTACACGTCAAGGAGGAGGGATTCAGCTTGTGATTTAGATGCCTAAAGGTAGGTGTCTATGTGTTGATGTTTTTATATTCACTGGGAATCCAAAATTGTGTTCTATTCAGATCATCTGCACTGAGATCAGGACAGTTAAAGGAACCTGATGTCACCCTAAAGCGGGCATATACTGGTCTGCCACCTGAACTGCGCCCCAGCCCCCACTGACTGCACTGGTCAGGTTCTCATTAAAAAAAAAAAAAAAGGAAATTTAGCTCACAGGTAGGCTCCTGTTTTAGCTGCCTAATTTCAGGTATTTTAGCTGCAAAATGAATCCCACTGGTGAATCTGATCATCTGGTGATACACACTTGGACTTTCATGCTGCAGTTGCCTGTCTTCATGTCTCAGGTCCCCTTTCGTCGCAGTACAACCCCATTAATGGTTCACTCAGTCTCCTGGGATCATTCCCATCATCCTTACACCTTTCCCAGTCAGCTCTTGGATCAAGGCAATATTCATGGCTCATAGTATCCCATTAAAATTGTTGCTGGAGCTTTACTAGGCAGCATACTACTGCCTGCAGTTTTCCTGAGGATTTGAGGCAGCAAAATCATCTTTCTTCACAGCTGTTGTGAGTGGCAATCTTTGAGTGTCTTTGCAAAGGAATTTTCATCCTGCAGTGCAGAGTCCTCTTTGACTGTCCTGATGTAATGGAACTATACTTCCATAGTCAGTTCTTCCCTCTGTTCCTCTAGCTCTGTCTCTACTTTTAAATTAAGAACCCTATTAAAAAAGAAAACAACTTTAATAACACCAGCTGACAACAGTTCAACTGTCTGATCTCTCCTTCAAAAGCCGGATATCTTTCTTCATGTATACGCTTAGAAATATTTTAAGTTTTTTCTTCTCTTTTTCCAATGAGAGAGAAAGGAAGTCTCTACTGTGGTGATCAAATCTAATTAGATTAGTAACTTCTAATATCTAGAATATTATCTATATTATATCTATAATATTTTCTGCTTTTAGCCCCAAATCTGTTTTCCCCCCACTGTTAGCTGTTCCTCTTCCTCCTAAACCATACTGGTCCTTGCAGAGAGTCCTGCTGGAATTCATCTTCATGAAGGGCTACAACTCATATGAAAAGAGATTCCGCTGGTTTTAGCCCGAGGGCACGTTTATCGTTGGTATCTTTAAAGAAAATTGCAACGTCTTAGAATTTGCATAAAGCACATCTTACATCCTCTGTCTTGTGATAACATCAGAAGCATCCGTACGGAGAATGTCGTTATCACAGCAACTTTGTACTGCAGCCAGAAAACGAAGAAATAACTGGGAGGTGAGGGAATAAAAGCAGTTTCTGTCTTTGGGAAGTGGCTACATGCACACACAATTTTCATGTTAAGAAGCTTGGGATAGCAAAGTGAGGAAGAAAACCAGCCATCTGGGGGAGCAGATGTTTATAGGTTGCTGTAAAAGCTGCTTTGAAGGAATTATTTTGATGAAATCAAGCAATTACAGGGTTATTTTCTATTAAAATTCTAACCATGCTGAACTTTTATTTAACTTCTCTTCCCCTCTGAGAATTCAATTAAATTCAGATTAGTTTATAAACATGAAGAAGAATAATTCTTCATTCCTTCACTGCTGAGAGAACTTTGAACCCATTGTGTGATGGTAATACAGTTATTTTTAACGGTGTAAGATTTCAAATCTTAATAATGGCATGTGTCTCTTGGAACATTTGAGAAATAAGTTTTTCATGAATACTAAGTGGACTGGAGTCTTTAATCACCGCTGACTCCTACCCAGGAGTTGGAAGATAGATCCCAGGGTTAAGATGGAAGAAAACCGGCAATGATGAGGTATGTTGGACCTGCTTGAAGGCACCTCTTGGAGCGCACATCGCTGTGCTGCTCTCTGCTTTAATTTTTGGGATAACCAGTGGTCAGAAGGTTTCCATCTGGTCCAAGAGGTAAAACAGTCACTAGCCTGCACCGGCACCTGCTCCTTCGTTTCCCGTATTTCCTCACCCTTCTCTCGTGATCACCTGAGCTGAGGATGGTTCCTCATTCCAGGGAGAGTTTCTCCGCTAGAGAAGAACCCAGCATTTGGTTAGAAGATGTGGCGTGTCCTAGGCCTGGGGAAGAAAAGTGCTAAGCGCGGGAGATTTTATTTTATGGAGACTTGATGCTGATGAAGGAGGACTTGGCAGATAACTGTTCCTGACTGAGAAGAAACAACAGCAGAGAGGTTAGAAATGCTCTTTGGCTTTGTCTCACTCCCGAGCACCAAGGGAGAGCGAGGTGTAGCAATCATTTCCCTCTGCAGTCGCAGCTCTGATTTTGCATGGCTCCACTGTAAGTTTGCCTGGTTGGGTGGCTGTTGCTGTGGCGCCGAGAACAGGTCAGCCTGACTTTCGGCACTTTTTCTGTCTGTCAGCAGCTTGTTCAACTGGTTCTGAACCGGAGGAGAGCTATTTGTGGAAATGCTCTTTGCAGTCTATAAGCCCAAAGTAATTTTTGTTAGGCTGGCTTACTGTGGAGTTTTTTTGGTAAAGCTTTGGAAGATCTTGTAAGCCAACACATAATTATTAGATGCTGGTAGTTGCTTCAGCCACATGTTAATGATACCAGGAGCTGCGCTCATTCTGTGCAGGATGTGAGTGGGAGGTGACAAAGGCGCACTGTCAAGTAAAGAAGCTGTTATTCTGTAACATAATTTTGCTAGTTTTAGGGCAGAAATGAGTTCTAGAGTCCCAGTCACATCCTGTGTTGTTAAACTCTTTC
>NW_010114104.1:5346-14951 GCF_000699245.1 Pterocles gutturalis
TGCCTCATTGCCAGCAGAAATAGGAATTGACCTCAGAGAGGCCAAATTTGCATTGTTTCTGGAGGTGTGAACCTGTGGTCCCAGATAGAGGATGACGACCCAAAACCCAGGTCAGGGAATATAGATGTGGGTTTAGAAGGAGACAGCAGCTATACTGGATCTAGGAATCACTTAGAAAAGTGAAGAATTTGCAAAGACGGATCCTTAGCAAAGCCACAGAACATGAAAAAGCAAAACAACAAATATCTGTCTTCAGTGGTGGCAAACTTAATTTTGCTTTTCAGTAAAAAAAAAATCATAGGCAATGGAATTCATTCAGATTTTGCTTCATTGCTGCTGTTATGAAAATTAAATAACTATCCTGATGTGGAGAGTGCTGGTACTGTGAGCTAGTTGCTTGATGAATATTTAATACTTTTGCTACACAGGATTGTCAGCTAAACATTGTATAAAGTAATAGATTTTCACATGGTACGGGTAACTGCTGCTGTCACGCAGCGGCTCAAGATTCAGTCAGCGATATCATATGATGTCTGCTAGGAATTCCTCAATAGCACGGCAAAAATCTGTAGAAGATGGTTTCATTCAGGATGAAATAGTGGGACTTAGTTTTACTTCACAGCATTCGTGTGTGTCTGTCACACATCCTTAGAGCTTACAGATCCTTCATGCTTGTAGATCTTCAGTTTCATGTTTTGATTTTATGAAAATCTATATCCTGGTTATAAAACAATTAAAATGTTTGTATAATGTTCAAATTAAATATCGTTTGGTAGCATATGTTGCTCTTGATAATGCTTTGTTTGTAAAAATAAAAGCAGAATCTCTGAATAGTCGCGTGTTCTTCAACAGATACCTGCTTATAAGCAACTCAGTTGCAGTGAGGAAATGCAAATGGAAAGCTGCATTACTTGTTTGACTTTCTAGCTGCTTCAGACTTTAATTGCAACTTTTCTGAATTATCCCACGTAACTTCATTAAAAAAATTCATAGCGGTTCCTGTTCAACTGTGTAACCTCAATTTCCGCTCCAAGTATTTTCTGAAAATGAATGAGCTTTCAAGGGACTAGTAAACTTATTGTACACCTTCATTTGAATAAAGGGCAGCCTACATGCTTGAACAAGTGTAGTGTGCATGTGTTTTATATATTAAAAAAAACTATAAAAAACCTGCACACAACACACGTTTCAACTACCTCTACAAAATATACCTTGTATATATAAAATATTTGCATATCGTGCATTTATTTTTACAAATGCAAATACAGGATCTGCTCTTCAAGTGATTAAGGTCAAAATCTCCATCGGATCAGGCTCTCAGTGATCCCTTAACACCTCACAAGGAGTCAGTGTTGGACCCAGTGTAGAATTTGGCATCCTGAGCTGTAGTCCTCTGCGCAGCTCTGAGCTGGGAGCCTCCATCCACCACATACCTCCAGACTTGCTTATTATTTTTAAACTTTTTTTTTTAAAACCTTTTACGTTGCCTTTCAGACAACAATGCGACGAGCTGCGTCTACAGCTGATGAAGCAGCATCAGAAGGAATTGTGTGAAGACCGGCTGGCCCAGCTAGCTCTGAAGGAAGAATTGAAAAAGCAACAGAAGAAGGAGGAGCAGATGTTTGCAGAGCTTTGGGAAGAGGATAGGTTGGCTAAGGAGAAGCGAGAGGTGGTGGAGATGCAGAAGTCAGCAGAAAAGAATCGGGAAATCCTGGATGTGCTGACCGCCCAGGTCGCGGTGCTCAGTGCTCACAAAGAGGAGGAGAAGCGGCTGAAGGAAGAAGAGGCTCGATTACTGGTAACTTCCACATCAATCTCAATTCACGGTTCTGCATAAAGCCCTCCTAATGACAGGCTTACCAGACATTTAGATTAATCCGTGCCTTATTTGTATCTTCACTGATTCCATTAGTATCTGAGACTGTCCTATTATGCTAAGCCTCTTTTCCAGAGCTGTGGCAAATGCGTTCCTGTTTACAGAGAGAAATACATCTTTTGAAACGTAGCATGTAAAGGATTTTGGCATTCAAAGCCTCTCAGAGCCTTTGTGGGAAATGTTTTTAAGCTTTTGCCAGACAGCTTTGCAATTTTCTGATTTCAGTTTCTTCCACCCCCTTGCTGAGGATGACAGCAGGGCAGGCAAGTGTGCTGTCCACCCCAACAAGGGTCCCACGGTACCCAAAGAAATGAGCAGAGCAGGTCTGCTGACCTTCACTGGTGTCATCAATGGTCCAAACTGCTCGGTGGGTCGGTAGTGATGAAGTCCAAGATGAAGCCAGCAAGTCAACAGGCCTGGAATCAAGATTGACCTCGGGTGAAAGCGTACCTGCAGCATAGCTCACGTAGGCACTGAGGGCGAGAGACTGAGCCTAACTGCAGCTGCCAAGTGACTCCTCTCAGCCCTTTCTCGCACCACTCTGTCCCAGCTCTGTGATCCAAGGTTCACACTGGGGCTGGCGGCCAGGCTCCTGCAGAGAGGCTGCAGAGCCTGTTGGTGCACTCAGGACCCTGGCACATACGTGAGGAGACACATTTATAGGAGAAATCCCAACTGCTTGTGTCCCAGCTGACTGAATTTCAGAATCTACTTTTTTTTTTTTTTTTTTAAATAATAAATCAGCAAGCAGTGCTTAAGCTCTCTCTGCTATTAGTGCTGGCTGCTGTTGGGTGCCACATTTGGCTCCTGTGGCCCAACGGTTCTGGCCTCTGTCCTCCTTTTTTTCCTCATCTCTGCCCAGTGTAGGCTTGCTGTAGTTGTTCTGGCTTTAGTGGGGTTTGCTAGTTCCCAGAATTCTGTGTTTGTGAGTTATGGGAGACTATTTCGTTCAGACTCAGTCATTATTTTGAAGGTATTTACATGTAGCAACTGAAGGATCACTTGGGGTACCCTGTTAGGCACTGGAAGCTGATGTTGGCAACACATATACTCTATTGCTTTTAAAAAATAATGACAATAATGAATGTAAAGCTCTGAAAATCCTGGCTGTAAAACAGGAGAGTCCTTACTCCAAGCTAGTCTGTACTGTTTCACTTATTTAAAAACACACGGAATAAAATTATTTTCTTGTAACAACTTTTAAGGTGCTGACAAACCTCACAGGCAAAGAACACATCTCCTTTTCATAAAAATGTGATTAGAGTAGAAGATGATGTAGCTTCCCCTGAAGATAGCTGCCTTGGGCTCCATCAAGGAGAGAAATTTCTGGTAAAATGGTTTAGTCTCTGAAAAAAAAAAAAAAACTTTCTTCAAAGGGTCCATAAAGGAGAGTTTCTTTATTGCAAATGGGATGTAATCCTTTTCCAGCAGAAGAGGGATGTGACGAGTTTTTCTGTACAGAGTTGGTACTCGGTAATGATCAGGGGTTTCACCCGGGTGAAGGACACGCTATGAACAAGCGAAGTGTTTCTGTGTAGAATGGTTTCTCCTGGTTGTGCAATGAAAAGATTATTTAGGGAAGCAAAACTTGCACCTTTGCCACGATAGACCATGTGTGTGCTTCAAGATATCTCTGGCTGGATGACAAGAGACAGCAGGTTTTGCATTAGCTACTCTCATACATCTTCACCGATGTCAGAGTTCAGCCCAAGACATGTGCCAGCCTGCCCAGGAGACTGCTAACTAGTTCCCCGTTCTTTCTTTACCGATCAAAGTTTTTTTGGATTACTTAGTGTCTCAAATAATATATACTGAGTTGCAAAGCTGTTTTACCAGCTTCTGAAAGTGAATTTGGCTGTTCAGGAAGATGGCAAAGTCAGCTTTGGCTGTGAAACACTGGAAGAGTCAGTCGGTCCTTTACATCCAGCCTAACAAGTTATGTTCCGTAGGAGGTGCAGCTTGTACTTCTGTATGGGGAGATTAGAGGTGTTGTTAATGGGAAGCCTGCTGATGCATGTTAGAATATTTATTGACGTTACAAAAGAGACATTTAATTTAAAAACAGGTTAACAAAAAACTGTGTACCTTCAAGACAGCGGAGGCATGGTTTCACAGACCTGTAGATAAGCTGACGACAGCCGCGTACCGTGTTACGACTGGGAGTGCTTGTAACTTATTCAAAGGGTGTTCAGGAATTATGCTGAGTTACTTATTGATGCTGCTTTGCGATTTTTTTTTTATTTTGGCTAAATAATAGTTTCCTATTTTTTGAAATGGATGATGTGCTAAAATGTTAATGCTTTAACAGGTGTAATGGGTGACACTAATTCTGCAATGTCAGCACGAAAGTCTTTAAATATTTATCTTTGCTCTTCAGTGTTCCAGTTAAACTAATTCTAGCCTTCACTGAGTTTGATGTTATGCAATGATTTTACAAGCTGGCTATTTTTACCGTTGCAGGAAGAACAGCAGCAACTGCTTAAGGTAGAAAATGAACAACTTCAGAGAGAGAAACTACAGAAGCAGAAGGAACGCAGGGATATGTTGCTCAGTGCGGTACAGGACAAGAAGAATCGTCTTAATGAAGAAAAACAAGGTGAACTTGCCCTAGAGATGAAGATCTTGGAAAAATTGCTTCAGGAACCCCAGGAAGACACTGAGGAGAAAACAAAAAGAAAAGTAAGGGCTAAGGTGTTCATTGTGAAGCTGTCAGGCAATACCTCATGTAGACTAATTTTGTGGCCCTTAGTGAACAGCAGAGTACAAATGAGATCAGACACAAGCCCTTTTCTCTGAACAAGTTGATTCTTTTGTTGCGTAGCCTGTTGCTTCTCCTCCTGCCAGCCTCTACATCTCTGAAGAAGCCCGTTATCTGTTAAAACCACAGCGAGTATTTTAAAACATGCTTTGCAATCAGCAAAGCTATCAGGCCAGATATTGTTTGTTTCATAGGACCTGATTTATTAAATATTTGTAACTACAGAGGAAAGTAAATATTTAACTTATTGTAATTAATTAATACTAAGAAAGAGTTTCAAGTCTTTAATAGCTGAAGACATAGATGCAAAACCTCATGTTAAATATTTTGGAAATGCTACGAAACCATGGATGTGCCTGTCACTTCCTAAATTTGAAACAGGTAGATTGTCCAGCCTCAGGGTTGAAAATGGGTCTCAAGGTAACGTTAAGAGAGAGGGAGCTGCATTCATTACTCTGCTCAAGGTATTTGTTCTGCTCTTAGGCTGTGTCCAGACACTGTCGACTGGCCAGGAGGAAGATTCTGCGCAGGTCTTTCCCGTAACCTGAAAGGTTTGGGATGGAGCTCCCGGTTCTCCATTTCCCACATTGGCTGCAAACCATCGCTTCTTTTCGCACTTTGAAATGCTTTTTTTGTACTCATTTACTCAGATCTGCAAATGTCTGTGTGTTTGCAGCAAGAGCTGCTCAAGGAGCAACAGACTTACCTGGCACACCTGGCTCAGCAGCTGGAGCAGGAGAAACAGCGAGAAAAAAAAGCCAACGAGCTCCTCAAAGAAGAGATGGCGAAGGTTTGGGCCAAGAAGGCTGAGCAACTACAATTAGAAAAGGAGGCTCGAAAGCAGCTGCTGAAAGATGTCCTGGACACAAGACAACTGCAGATTGAGGAGAAGCGTAAGTCGTAACAGCTCGCTGTCTGTGCACCAAACCTACCAATGAGCAATCAGTCCTCATTATTAACTTTATTACTATTACGAAGTTCTGAATGTGAAATCTTTTCTATTCTGACTGCATGAAAAACAAATAAGCTGAGAATGTACTCGATTTTTTTTTTTTTTTCAGTGCAGAGAAATGCAAAGGAGCAGGAAGAACTCGCTCAAGAGAGGAAGTTATTAGCTGAAGCAATTGCAGAACTCAAACATATAGAAGAAGAAAAATACGCAAGGTATCTTTCTTTTATGCCGTTGGTTCATCTCATTGCAGATCATTCTTTTAAACCTGTGAGCAGGCTCATTCTCATTTGCAGATAACTCTAAGAATGCTGGGTGGGCTCTCTTCTGTTCAGAGACGCTCTGGTTATACTGCAGTTGGTATTAAATCACTAATTCTGAGCTCATCAAGCAGATAACGGAATTTCATTAAATATTCTTGTTTTGGTTTTTTTGGACCATTGTGTGATTTACATCCCGCATGTTTGTTACAATACACCCCCTCATACTCTGAGCTGTTATTAGGTTTGGGGAGGAGGGTTAATGAAAGGTTAGTTCCTTACTTACCTAGAACAAGTGTGTCCAAGCTTATTGCTAAACCCACCCCCACACAGCCTCTAAACAACCCATTAATGAGCCGCCAAAGTACCAGAGGACTGCGTGTAACCCAGCTGCACCAGGTTCTCCTTACCTTACGGCTCCTCAGAGTGAGAGCATAGTTACACGCAGTAGCTGAGCTGTTCCTCTGGGTGTCACGCAAAGCCCAGGGCAAAGGGCCTGATTTCACTCATTCCATTTCCCTCGCGTCCTCTTGCGCTTTCTCCACCCCTGTCCCTGGAAGGTGACCAGTAGCTCCTGCCAGGGCCGGTATCTGTTGTGTTCTCCGATGGCTTTGTTGGTAATGATCTCCTGGAGAGGGCAGATTTTTTTTTTTTTTTTTTTTTTTGCTAAGCACTGATTTTGTAATCTGCTCTATAAGATAGATTCATTCTCTATAAGACAATTCATTCTCCGAAGAATGTAAGGTTGGCATATAGCATTTGGTTAATAGTGGTAGTTATTCTGAACACCTTTTTCATGTGTTTTGAATGGTTCTTTCATCTAAAATTGGATGCTAGCAGATTAATAATCAAGTTTATTTTTTTACCCACACTTCATAAATATGCTGTTCATATGTCATTTCCAGGAAAATAAAGGAAGCAAAAGAATACCAAGAGCAACTGAGGGCTCAAATTGCCCACCGACAGCAGGCCCGTGATGCTGCGGAAGAAGAGAAGCAGCGAGAATATGAATCGGGTCTAGCAGAAGAGAAAGCTTACCAAGACAGGGTACAGGACATTCTGTCAAGGCCTTGTGAGAAACTGACAAAAATCCACCCTCTGAGAAGAAAACTGATGTCTCACTCTCAGGAAGAGCACTTACTATGATATTTTGGCTCACTCGGTTGCCTTTTAAACACATTTTCTACGGGTGTTTATAACTGACTCAAGCTATCAGACCCCTCTCCACTGTGATGCTCAAAATATTTAACTGGAAAATACAAGAAACATAGTATTTGAATGGTTATTTTTTTCCCTGATGGATTTTCTTTGACAGAATGACCAATTCAAATCAAAGCATTTGATACTTTAATACAAGAATACTGTGTGTCCTCTGCAGTATAACAATGTGTTTTGATGCCATGAATGATACGTAGGCATTCCTTCAAATCTGCACAAAGAAAAGAAGAGTTTCGTCAAACTTTTATTAAAATGCTTTTCCAACTGCAAGTATGCAAGAACTCTTTCTGTGTGTGTTTAGACAAAAAATGCTTGGTGACTCATCTTCATTTTCCTTGTTAAATATAAAACTCTGAATCTATTTTACTATGGGCTGGGCAGTAAAGAGCTGATACTGCTTTGCATATAGTGATAGCTATTGAATGATCTGTGGCATATCATTTTTTCTCATATTTTTCCATTTGAATCTTTGCTGCTGCTTCTCTGCAGATGTTTCTCTCTCCTCCTTCAGCTTTTCGGCTTCTACCATCCTTCCTCCAGCCCCTGCTTTTACACCCTTTTCTTTTCCAACTCCCACCCCTCACTAAACACTTCCTCTACTTTCTTTCCCCTCCCTCCCTTCCCTTGCTCCTCCTGTTTTGCAGGTGGGAAAGGCCACCCTGGATAATGGGAACAGTTTCATCAGTCCAGAGAGCTCAGGTAGTCAAATTGGCAGAATGATTAAGTGATTAATTTCCTGGTCTGCCGCAGACTCCTGCTGTGGCCCTGCCCAAGCAATGTAGATTTTTCTTTACTACTGTGACCCCTCTTTGAAAAATGAACATAGCAGCACATTCAGAATTCCAGGATTAATTAAAGTGCGTTATTAAAGGCTGTGACACTGTCGCTGAGTACACCCAATATGAGACAAAAAGTATCACATTGGTGAGCTCAGTGAATTTGAGCCACTCCGAGCCATAATAAATCATTTTTTTTTTTTTTTAATAAAATAATAACTCAGAAGAGGTGGGCAAAGCTATCAAGCATTTATAGTGTGTCTGAGCTCCTGCGCCCGGAGACAAAATTCCTCTGCAATGAACATAAAGTCCTCACCAAAATAAAAAATCAGACTGGACGAAGTTTGCCTTCAGGAGAAATGAATTCCCGGGGGATAAGGGGCAAACAAACTCTGTGGAGAAAACTGGTGGTCGATGAACACATCACTGGCGCTGACCCCTTTGTTGCTGGATATTTTGTAGACTTTGAGTTGGTCTAGAAGAATGGGGAAGGCTCACGCCAGGCTGAAATTGCAGCTTACAGGTCCCGAGAACCTCAGGAGCGTTAGCTGCTATTTGTGTGGGGTATTTTCCCTGAGTGTCTGAGGGATCCAGGAGCCAAACCATCTATTAAACTGAGAGGGCAAGGACACCGCTGATGGGTGACACAGCCTGGTCCCCATGCCATCTTCCCAGACCCATGCCAAAGTTTGAACCCCTGGCACTTGCCAGGGCTTTGAGACTTTCCTGCACCCACCCATCTGCTCACAAGGGCTTTTATCCTGACCCCAGGACTTTCCGCAAGGATTCTGTGCAGATGTAGCATGTGGTGACTTCTGCATGGCTCACAAGGAGGGAAATCCAGCTTACAGGTCCTTGGGACAGCTCTGCGTGCAAAAATCCAGGACGTGGGATCGTATTTGGCAACAGTCGGCTCTGTCCTGATGACTTTTGGAGCTGTCAGAATTGATGCTCTATATTTTTGCCTCACTGTGCAGGTGGTGTCACATACAGGAGACATCCAGCGAAAGCACAAACCCTTCCCGGCAAACCTTGATACGCACGGAGAGAGTTTAAATAATTTTGAACTGAGCGGATATTGCCCCTAATTTGGAGGAAGAATGTTGACTCAGCTCTCACTTTGCCCCCTGCTCCGAAGTATTTCCGTGGAGGATTTCAGGATGGGGTTATCGGTGTTAACATACTGCTCGTTTCTAACTTGAATTAAAGTTTTAGATTATGGTAAATTTGATGGAAAAAATAATCAAGCATCAGCTGGTGTTTATGGGAACAGCTGTGCTTTGCCTCCGGGCTATCAGAGCTACTCTGGCTTCCTTAAAACCTTTATTTCTCATTTTGCTTCTCCAGTTGATTTCATAAAAGGAGAGGAGCACGTTTTGTTTGCCCGACAAAACTACCTTGGAAGCTTTGCAGAGATTCCGCTGTCAAATGTGTCACCCATTCCTAGGCAGGGTGCCGGATTACCCCCCCCCAAACTCCACCTGGAATTTATTTGGATTCACCAAGTACATCAGAGCTGGAAAAAGAGAGATGGGGAGCAGAGGGTGAGGATGTCACCAGCGATGGCTTTAAAGAAAAAGCCCATTTCCTACCTAATAAATATTAAAAATACCTTGAATGATAATATATCGTGATAGTGATTAATTAGGGATACTCAGCGAGCTGGAGGGGGGCTGTGTGTGCTCCCAGGGGATGGAGGGGGCGGTGTGGCCGCAGACCCCCAGCCTAAGGACAAGTTTTGTCTGTTTCTGCCCCAGAAACAACTTGT
>NW_010114105.1:0-2160 GCF_000699245.1 Pterocles gutturalis
TGGGTGAGTGGGTGTGTGGTTTGGCTCCCCGGCCAAGGGCAAACCTATCAGTCTCATAACCAAAATACCACACTGTTCTCATCCCATGGGTCTGATTGGCTACCAGAGCTCAGCAGCTTTGCACCATAATGAAATCAGAACCAGAGGTTGTCATGCCAGCTCAAAACTAAACGAGAAAAGGAAACAATAAACCTAAGTATTTCTCTGTAATTCCTTGTTCTTCAGCAAATACAGTTTAATTAAAGTTAACTGATTTGACTGTGCACTATAGCAAGTTACTGCAAGTTCACATTATAGAAACGAGGTAAACATCATCCCTGATAACTACAGAGCAAGCGATCAGCTCAGGATAGCATAAAGAAATTAAATTATGTATTACATCAAGTCATCTTCATTTATAGTAGTATTCCTATGGTACTTCTTACCATCCCACTGAATCTTGGGTAGGTTTTTCTGATTATCTTGTACTGCAAACCATGATTTCTGAAGAGACCATTGCTTGCAGGTAGCGAGTCAAATATATTCATGACACAGGATACTTCTTTAGCTTATGAGTAGTGCCATCGCCTAATAACCTCCCCCCAGCTGTGCTAGACCGACTCAATAGCAAACATTCTGACTGTTAGGCAAAAGAATATCTTGGCAAAGTTAGCATTTTACAGAAACCAGGCAAGGCATATTCCTCCTTAAGCACCAGGAAACACCTTGAGATCCCACATACAGGTCTGTTATTCAAGATTATTTTTGAAACTGTGTAAAACACAATGGTTTTGCAACCTGACTGAGATCAGCATTTACTTCTGTAATGGGCTGTAAGTATTCAGGCTTCATAATCAGGGGTAAGATTGACTTCTGCTTTCTAAGCTGTTAAAGTTCAACTGATGAAACATATCAACAAAATCAGCACACATCAGGAGGTCTTATACTCCAACTAAGTTCCCCTTGCTGGATTCTCCTTCATTCACCATTGAACATGTTATAATGATAGACCAGTAAATAGTTACAATGGCAAGGGAAAGCTTTGGACTTTCACCCTTTACTGGACTCATTACAACTCTCTGAAGTGGATTAAAATAGCACAGAAAGCACTTTTGATCCTCTTTCAGTCACAGAAATGACCTTTGAATTTTATTGTGTTTACAACAATCTTCTATGCAGATGGGTGTGAACTTTAGCTAAATTAGTTTGACCTATTGCAAATAAAGAAAAATTATTTGCACTTAATGTTTCTTTCTGGAAACTAAGGGCAAAATGAATCCATAGAGCAGCATATCTAGAAAATGCTTAAACACTTCCTCTTATTCTAAAACATGAAATTCACCATAGGAGTAGATGAAAGTAGAGTTTAAATTTATCTGTCCTATGCATATCAATAAACAAGATACAAACTGGCAACTTTAGAGCCTCAGAAAAGGGAAGAAACACTTTCTTGCATAGAGACTGCTAGGTAGGTAACTATGTTGACAGGAACAAGAATTGAGCTAATGGAAGTACCTCTGTAGTTTCCTTGCAGATCACATCAACCAACAGAAACTTCAGTTGCAAGGAAAGACAGAAGTAATTTACTTCCTTAGCTTTTTCCTTATGCAAAATTCCAAACTAAAAAGTGGACTTATCTGCTTTTTAAATTAATATATCCTAGTAATACACAGTAGAGCCTTTTCTCAGCCAATATAACAGGAATGGTATACAGCTGCAGCCATAGAGTGCAAATCTCTTGTGCAGCACACTCAAAATGTCTAAAATGGCAGTTCTGGAAGCAGGATGGTCCATACCCCAAGAACTTTACTTTTCATGTTTTTAGTCCTACACAGTTCTATTACCTCAGTGCAAACTACAATGTGAAAATAATTTGTGCTTATTTCTCTGAATGCCATTCACTGCACCCAAACGCTCATAGACAAGCTACCATCTAAAGATGCAGGTTGCCAGAAGCTAGATATATCTATTAAGAGAAGGAGTACTCTCTACATGTCCTGCTCCCACATCCTTCCCTGAAGGATCTTCTTTTGTCAGAGATCTGCTGTTAGGTTTAGACAGAGCTTTGGTCTCCTGAACCACAGTATACATATTCCAGCCCCCGTTGCACCCCTCGCATCTCTTTGCCTGCCATCACACACCACTCAGGGGGTAAGCCCCTGTATGGATGCAGACAATATT
>NW_010114105.1:2191-27252 GCF_000699245.1 Pterocles gutturalis
GCTGAAAAGCTGTCACCATCGTCACAACGTACCATCTTAATGAAGCCAAGGGCTTCTCTGTAAGTCTAAAGGCTTTACAAGCTTTATAAAATAAAATAATTACGCAGTCTAATCTAATGCTTACTGATGCAACTGAATAAATTTATTGACACTAAAACTGCTCTCTCTAAACTATCCAGAAGTCTTTAGCACTGAAAATTTTTGGGACCTCCATGAAGAAGCTGAGATTTTTCCCAGCCATTATTTCAAACTCTGCATTTACAGACCCAGGAGTTCTTAAATATTTGGATGAGAATTCATTTCTCTATACATAGGGGTACAAATTCCAACCACAGCCATCCACTTACACATAACTAAGATTTTACTCAGCTAGCTGTGACCAAGTGAGGCCACCTTTCCTAAGAGATTCATTTGCTTGCTATTTAAAAAGTACAATAATAACCTGTAAACTTTCTCACATTCTGTATGAGAATGCAAAACTTACAGATATTCACTAGCTGATTACAAAAGTACCTCACGAAATACAAAAAAATCAAAGAGGAACTAGTGTACTATTATTGTCAAAATATGCAGCTCAACTGCTAAAAATATGCCACAACTGTCAAATCAAACCACCTGAAATACTGGTAAAGTATGAACAGCAGTTTGATCATTTTGTTCCACACTATAAACTTAAGTATTCTGAAGCTGAAGTGGGTAGAAAGAGCATATTATTGGTACTATATAGCTACCATAACTTAAGTGATTGATGGAAGCACTAAATACTGTCTTGTCTTGCAATGTACTCAGACTTTCCTCAGCACTAGGTGCTTTAACTTTCTCTGAAAAGCCTGAATATTGTTCAACCTGGAGGTTACTCTTCTCTGTTTTTTACAGAGTTCACAAACATCCTCAAAGTGAGAAGACAGAAACAGAACACACAGGTCTTTGCATGTCCAGCAATATCAACAGATGTAAGAAAAACTTCTGCAAGGTTGGATGTTTTCTTCTCTACACAGTAGAGTATTGTGCTTTTACATGTACACAGAATGTTGCATTGGCACAGGTGAAGTTTAATTAACAGTCATTATTCCAAGTCAAGTGCTACAAGAGACAAGTTTCTAATGCAACTTCACTTTCATTGCAGGATTGGAAAAGAAAAAAAAAAAGAAAAAAACACGGAGGTAAAACAAGCTCAGGTAGAATTACATTAATTGCACAGGATTAAAATGAAATTTTTCCACTATATCCCCTTTATTTCCTTATAAATATTGACTTTCAAGAGTGATGCACATTCACTGAATGGTTTCCTAACTTTAGGATTCCTTCTCTTTAAACGAAGGATTGTCTTAGCACTGACAGATGCTCTGGGGGGAAATTAGATTGTTACCACGAAGCTCTTGACTCTGTTAAAAAACCATCAGATGCTGCCGAGTTACACAGCGCTTGGACAGTGACCAAAAAAGATGATAATGTACCTACAAAAAAATAATTGGAACATGTGAATCTATCTACCTGCTGCTGTGGAAAGGGAGCTTATAAGTGGAGCAGAAGGGATGGTGGAAACCTTAACAGCAGGGCATTGCAGCTAGCTAATCAAAGCAGAGAAAAACAGATTTTTTTTTTTTTTTTTTTTTTAAGAGAGGACAAAGATGGACAAAGGTGTATTTAAAACAAAAAAATAATCTGTTCTTTAATAGCACTCTTGTACTGGCTGTGGCTGGGATGGAATTAGCTTTCTTCACAGCTGCCCATAGAGTGCCACGTTTCGGACTTGTGACTAAAACAGCATTGGTGACATACCAATGTTTTGGTTAGTGCTGAGCAGTGTTTGCACAGCATTAAGGCTTTCTCTTCTTCTCACTCCGCCACCCTTCACACCCCACAACCTGTAGACAGATGAACTGAATTGGCCAAAGGAATATTCCACACAATGTAACATTGCTTAGCAATAAAAAAAACCCTCAGGGCTTTTGACTCCCAAGGTAGTCATTATTCATAGACTGGCTGGGCATCAGTCTGCTTATAGGAGGTGATAAATTCATGCCTTTGCCATAACTTCTTTTTTCCTCTCTCCTCTTTCTTTCATTTTTTAAACTTTCTCTTGACCATGATTTTTCTTGCTTTTTCTATTCCTAGACTCTCTCCTATCCTATTGCAGGTAGGAAATGAGCAAGTGGCTGGGTGGATGCTTAGCAGTTGGCCAGGGGCAGTCCAACACAACTCATTTCTATGGGAATAACTGAAGGATACTGTGGGTGAGAGGGGAAGATGGAAGAGGAAAGAAGAAAAAAACTAGAGGATTTTTGCAAAGCCCCAGAAGTGTTGAGCAATGAGAAGTAATACTGTCTAAAGAGAGATCCATGTTAGTGGCGTTACCTTCATTTCACTGAGCTTGACATTCTTTAAACATTCTGCTCAAGCACCTTAGTTTTATTCCTCATTTACCTTATGCATTAGATGATAAGATTAAGTTCTCCTTCACTCCCTGGATATGAGAGAAGAGGGAGTATATGAAAGTAAACTGATTATCTTACTGTATTTCCCCACACTGAAAAATTTATCATTGTCAACACTTAGGTTCCATTAGTCTTTTTTCTATTATCTAATAATATGATAATATTGTGTTTTATAAAGGGAGAGATTCATTATTAAGATACATCAATTAATGCCATAAAATTAAAGGTTTGCAGCTGAAGGAAGTACAACACTTGGTTCCAGTTTGTATGGGTAAAACCTGAACCTGTCATACATATTTTCATGCTTATAAAATTAATTGTGAATGCCTAAGCAAGTACTTTAGTGCACAGGCACAAATGAGGTATTAAAAAAAAATCACAAAAAAGGAATCATGTATTTTGTGGTTAAAAGCTGTTCCAAAGACAAATAGAAAATTTGAGAGCAGAAGTGCCACAGAGAAAGCAATTGTCTCAAAAATTTGTGAACTTTCCTGGGTCCATAACAAGTCCATATTTGAAACAGTCAACTATCAGACATGTATCAAGCCCATGCAGCTCTCATGAGGCTCATAAATTTTATTAGTTTTTACTGATCACAATATATCACACAAAGGCAGCACAAGTACAGCATACTCCCTAGTTTAAAGCAAGACTGAAGAGGCTAGTAAAACCCCTCAGTAAGCGGACAAATGAAGTCCATATTTCTTTGGATTTTGGAAAATGTATGTTGGAAAACTATTTTTTCTGTATAATGACTTCCTTTTATTCTGAGTAAATGAATTGCTATAAGGGGGAAGGGGATGTCTTTTTTTTTAGCATGCCAAAACTCTGTTAACTGAATAAGCAGTAAAAAAATTGCATTATGTTTGCAGAAAGAGTAACTGATGTCTTAAGCCTGATTAAATATAAAAATGAGTTAGATTTCTCTGAAGATACATGGACAGCTGCATCCTTTTTGCATTGCATAATGATAGCAAGCTAATATGATAAAAAAGGTATATTTATACTACTATTTGTAAAATAAAGCCACTTGTTACAACTTCTTGCAAGGCACTATAAAGCAACAAAAAATGGCTAATGATAGCAGCTTTCGGAGACAGATAAATATAAAAAACTTTGTTATTTCATGCTGAATAGAAATGTCTATAAATGCATCCCAATAAATAGTTACAAAAATAAAGCATTATTTTTGTTAAAGCCTATGGGAAGCCATATGAACTAGCTGCACTTGCACTCTGTTTCAAAGCACATAACTCCATATATGTTTTGACTGCAATTACAGCATAGAGTGCAACACTTGCAGAAAGCATAGTTGGCAATGTCTTACTACTCAAGTCAGGTTTACTTAAAAATTTCCTTTTCAAGGCCTTATTTAATATGTGAATGGCTTAGCCAAATGTAGCCATTTGGACATCTCAGTTAAATTTCTATTCAGTTAAATTCTTACAATAAGATTTTCTTAAACTGAATTACAAAGAAAAATCAGTCCAAGTATTGTCAACAGGGAGTTAACATAACAAGGGTTTGCCTTCATGGTAGAAAACTCCATGTTTCCTCAACTTGTGGAAAGCATATCTCCAGTTTGGGCAAGTTATACATCTCAGATTTCAGTCTCATAAGGGTTTTGCAGATATTTACAACTGTATCATTCAAAAATTCTCTGTGTTACACTAGATATCTTTGAGAGCTGCAGCATCCCATGACAACTGTACCTGAACCATACTTGCAGCGAAGTTGGACATGAGCCTTTAGGCTTTGGCTCCCTCTGTCTTTATCCTATATCCCAGATACAAAAGGGGTAAGCAGAGAGGTAGCCTGCCCTGAACAATCAATGCTCCCTCCTGCAGGAGCTCAGGCAGTGTGGAAGCAGCAGCTTGGTGGCATGGCTCAAAGGCAGAGGAAGAGCAAAAA
This sequence comes from Pterocles gutturalis, assembly GCF_000699245.1. Lineage (NCBI taxonomy): Eukaryota > Metazoa > Chordata > Aves > Pterocliformes > Pteroclidae > Pterocles > Pterocles gutturalis. The sequence continues at coordinate 6,541 of NW_010114105.1, forward strand.
AAAAAAACAGGCACTTAGGCATCTGTATCAAAAGGGGTTTTGAGGGGAAGTTAGGACAGAGAGAGAGAAAGGAAAGAGCAGAAAGATATTAAAATCAAGTACTACTTTCTCTGCAGCTAACTGGGTCTTTTAGTTTATGGCTAACTCTGGCTCTAGATGCTAAACAGCTCTAGAAGCAAGCTGCCACCAATGTTCCCACAGCACAGGTCTGTGCACACGCCCTCTCTGCAGGAGTGAGCACAGCTCTGCTTAGCTCCCAAACAGGAGGGACCATCACTGCACTGTTACCACTTGTTACCCTGCTGCCTACCTGGCTGCTCAACTGCATCAGTCACACACACTTAGTGCAGAGAAGGTTGACAGAAGTGCAGTGAGCCATACAGATAATGTAATGGCAGATAAACCTGAAGCTAAGCCTCGAAAACCATCCAAAAGGTGACAACTACCTTACAGTCACAGCTGTACAGGACATACAAAACAAGAAATGGAGGAAAGATAAAAAAATGCAAACAAAAAGTCACTAAAACTTAATTGGCAGATTGGTACCACTGAGACATAGAAGGCTCTAATTTTTTTTTCCTCTAAGGGCATGTGTGCCTTATTAGCTGTATTACATTCCTTTCCCATTTCACTGCAAACCCAGTCAGATGGATAGACATAATTGCTCATATAGTTGCTCAAGTTTGCAAAGACATTAAAAAAAACCAAAACAACACCACCATTCGTAAATTGATTTGAAGCATTAAGCATTACATCATCTTGGCATCTTCACATTTTTTCTGCAGAAGAAAGAGCAAGATAAAAAAGGATGGATTCCATAGGATACATAGAACATATTAGTCTATGGCAGACTCAAATTTCTTGAGATTTATACAGAGTGATGGCTCTTATTCTATGAAGGTACTATATTTTTAGACAGTATTAATGAAATGTTTTGAACAGTTTAACACTCCTCCCTTTGCCAGAAAAACTGTCAGATCATCATAAAAGTAGCTGCCAAAACATGTCTTTGTGGAAAAATATTTCCCAATACCTCTTTTGCAATGGATGTAACCTTCCTCTCTCTGTAATGGCTATCTCCACATTGGTTAAAAAAAAAAAGAAGACAATTTGGGTAACGAAGAAGTCTGAGAAGGAGCTGTCTAAATTCTAGCAGATACCTCAGGCATCTGGTCTTTACATTTCTGTTATTCTACAAGTTGATCAGTTATCTTGAAGGACTCGCCCCCCTCCTCCTGCATCTTTTATCCAACATACCCATGCAACAGTGCTGACACCCAACAGCCCTTGTGCTACCCCAAGCAACAGTTTCAGGTTAATGAGATGTAGACTGAACACTCGATATAGTATTTGTGAATAAATATGGTGGTCCAGTTGCTGCTTTCTGCTGATGTGGCTTGGACTTTAAAGTACAGTTGTTGTCTGCAGACCAGCCGAGAGTGTCAAGATTGCAAACACAGAAACCATGAAGGAAAAAGAAAGAAGACATGAGCGATACTGCACTCACCAAAATTGCAGTTCTAGGAAAACATGAGAGGAAAAAAAATAAATCCCAAAAATAATGCTTCATTTTGACATTTTATTTCAGAACTGGCCTCATTAGTCTTCAGTAGCTCTTAAACATTCCACATTTCAGAAACATTATTTTTTTATTCCTTTTATTTTTTTTTCCTTATTCAGGAAAGCTGATGTAATCATATTCTGCTAATTAGCCCCCCTCTTTTTTGGTTTTTGTTTTTGGTGGTTTGTTTTTTTTTTTTTTTTTTTTTTTTATTCTGTTAGCAGTAGTTGTAAGCTCAACCTTTCCTTGCCCTTTCCAGATGAACCTTCTGGTACAAGATTCTCTAACTCCACAGCGACTCCCAGTGACTGGATAATTCCTAGTACCTCTTGACAGTCCTCCCAATAAATAGCCTACTTCAATTATTTATCCTTAATATATTATTTTCTTCTTGTAACGACCGTAGCTGTACAGTAAGCTTAGAGTTCACCACAAGAATCCCACCAAAATTATAACAAAAAATACAGCTCCAGAGCCACATTCTTTTGCTTTGTCCCCTTCCACTTAATTTAATCAGCTGCACACTCAAAACCAACTCCACATTACTTCTTGGATTCCCCCCATATCAGGGGGACCTCAAGTGTCACCTCCCAAGGTGCGATGAAATAAAGAGGAGCTATCCTCACCAGTTTTCCTTATTTGTAGGTAGAAAGCGATGACAAACATTCAATACTCCATTTCGATTGGAAAGACTGTATTTCATTTGGAAGTTACAAAACACCATCAAAGACTGGAATTTTAAAGCACACAAGAGGAACTGAAAGAATAACATTTTCCCAATGCAAACTCATCACTGTTAGGGCAGTACCTGCATCTACCACACACTTTCACACTTTGGGACATTCAGAACCTATAGCTAAAAATTTAAATTAATAACAACTTTATGTAAAGTATTGTTACAAAAAAACAGCAAGTTTAAATGCAAAAGCATAGTAACAAGTTATACAAAATTACTGTAACAACTTGGAGAGGTTACAGACTCTATGCAGAAGTTTTCTTTCCTGTGTGAATGCCAATTCAAAATATAGCTGTTTTATGCTTAGAGAAAAATAAAGCAAAGTCCAAAGTGTAGAAATATCTTGATTCTGACACAGCCACTAAATATTTTGTGTGGTTTTATTAAGAAAAATTATACTTTCTTGTATTACTAAGCAATCAATATCCCAGTTAGTTTTGATATTTAATTTCAAACATTTTTGTTCGAATAAAGAAAACCACCTCATGAAACGGCATCAAGTAGTCTGTAAATGCCATATATCATGCTTGTGAATATATGCCTCTGACATTTGAACTGTGAACAAAATCTTTCACCCTGCAGTTTAATCAGCAAACGCTTCCTTCAGGAAAAAACTAGCCATACCTAAAATTCTTATTTTCATGTGTGTTTTGGACAACGGTCACAGCCCATCAGACTGCCCTTTCTAACAACACTACCTTCCAAAACTTACAGTTTAAAGCAAAACTTCCTCTAGATCATAGGCATCCAAAGTGAAAAACCTTACAAGAGAACTGGAGCTACATTTGAACCTGGAGTTGCCTACAGGTACAGATGCAGTGCCTGGCTCAGAAGGAACTTAAATCACAGCAGACTGCTGAATACTGAAAGGTTACAGTGGGAGAATCTTGCTCCACTCTCAGCTGTCTACTGGACCTTTTATTTGATTCAAATATATTTTATCTTATGATTCTTAAGGGCATTTATAGATACAGATTGGAGTCTTAATGTAGGCTCCAAAATGATGAAGGCAAATGACTACCAAATAAGAAACTCCGCAGTAAAAGAACACAAAACCTGTATGTAGGCTAAGCCAGTATTAATATTGACCAGAGCAGGTCAATTTGAAAACCACAGAAAATCATCTGCTCCTGTACCCTGCTATACTGGTCAAAACACAGAAAGACCTAGAAACAGGGATCAGCAGCATGGTAGACTTGTCAAAGCGGCTGACAGGACAAAGAACTGATTGCACGCAGCAATTAGGAACCTAAAAAAAGCAAGTGTTGAGGACTGGAAAACAGAAAACAGAGGAAAGATGGTTCTGATAACGTCAAGAAATACTGCAAGGACCTGGAGAGCCACCAGAGGATCAGCCTCTGCAGGTTACGCCCCACTTGCTTTCATCAGACTTTGCTTATTTTTACTGAATGTTAAGACTATGCAGTGTACTTTGCTGGCTTGGACAATGAAGTCAGAGAAGGAGGTTGATGAAGCAATACGTAACTCTATTTGATTGCTTAAAATATTTGCAGCGAACTGGGAGGGTTGCACCTTCACAGTAGGGACTGCTTTGTTGGTTTCCCCCAGGCAGCAACAGGTGAGCAGCCCAGGAGCACTCCCCCAGGGGCTGCAGAGACCCAGGCTGGGGACCGCTCCCACAGTCAGCAACCAGGGCTAACAGTCCTCACTTTGTTCACATCTTTGTAACCTAGCTGTTTGCCCTGACACTTTGGTAACAGAAAAACAAAGAAACAGCTTTCCCCAAAGTCCTCTACAGAAATAAGCGGGAAGCAAGCATTTTCTCCAAGCATGAGCATAAAAATAGCAAAATCTCTACTTTCAGTGGGAGCATAAGCAAATCTTCAATTGTCTGATTATGTAAAAAAATAACTTTTTTAGTTTTTGCAAAGATGATTAACACTTCCTTTAGTTAAAGATGATCATAAAAACACCTAGATGTGTCTGCAAGCAAGTGTACACAAGACATAATATAGCTTGAAATATAATTCAACATCAGAGCAGTTTGTCTTTTTCTGAAGAAAAATTGCTCTGGATTTCATGAATGCGAAATTTAAAAGAAAGCATTTTCCAGCAAAATATTCTTGTTATAATCAAAAATGATTGATTTTACTGCACAAAAGGTACTTACTTTTTAAGCAGTAGGAAAACTATAGTCTATTTGAAATGAGGCAGTCTTTAGGTGTTGAGGGTTTGGGTTTTTTGTTGTTGGTTTCTGGCTTTGGGTTGTGGGTTGTTTTTGTTTTTTTTTCAGAGGCAAATCCAGCTTTCTCTGAACAGGGTAGCATGACTGCAGAGTTAGAAAGATCAACTATAATCTATCTGATCCAAGATTGTGCCTGATTAGGTTGGACAGACATTTCAATTTTACCTTCAACTGTTTCTAGAAGCAACATACAAACTAGGTTTTTTTTATTAGTACAAGGATGTACTAGACTTCATCATGAAGAAAATTATAGTTACCCCTCACATTTGTGTGTTTGATTTTAGCAATAAGGCTAAGGGCTGCAAATTGCATGAAGTGCTACACTACTGGAAATCTAGGGAAAAAACACGGAGAATTAGGCACAGTTCTGTCTAAAAATCAAGGTTTTATTAGCGAGCCAAGTCATAAAACTCAAAGTTGACTTCCTCCGTTAAAGACCCTTTCCCTTGCAGCAGCTCCTCCTCCTCCAACTTGGTCTCACAGCCTCTTCCATAAGTGTTCTGCATCTTCTGATCAGTGGTGCCTGAATCAGGATCATTACCAGCCCCAGCTTCATCTCAGGGTGCAAAAGCATCACCACCTTGTCTTCATATGAAGGGTAACATATATGTTTATACTAGAATTTTAACCCATAGGAAAACAAAGCATTGCTGTGATAGGCACAGGGTACACAAAAAAAGAGGCAGATTTCTGTCTTCTTGTAGCGGTCCCCATTTTGTCAGACTGTAACTCATTTATAGGCTGAATTAATAATACTTACTTCTTCATATGAAAATGAAGTTTCCAGGAGAAAAATCCATCAATTTGGACTACAGAGATCCAAATGAACCCATTGAAAAGTTATATGTGCTGGCTAAGGCCTAAATAAATAACAGACAAGCTCTTTGTTTCTTAATACAGATTTTTTTTTTCAGTTAAAATTCCTCTGCTCCTGTATTCAAGTAAATTTCAAAATTTACTTCTCTCTGGGGTCAGCCTGGCTCAAGAGTGTCTAGCACCTCAGCAAAAGTAGACTCTAGAGAAAAAGACAAAGCAACAGGCCATAATCTTACATTTGATATTTAATTGCAGTGAAACCAAATAAGCAGGAAGTCACTACAGAAACCTGTGCCACTTCTGTGGAAAAAGAAGGAGAAGTGCATCAACACATGAAAGTAAAATCTAGCAGCAGATCAGACTGTGAAACTGGTATTTACTCGAGCTGCAGGTGGTTTAAAATTACAGGTTTTAAAGCTATCATTTGGAAACAAAGCAAAGACTACTATAATTGTTTTGCATCAGAGTTTTATAGAACTGATGTGTCATCATCAAGTGAAGAATGTTTGCTTTAAAGCACATCAAATTATAAATGCAAAGCAGCCTACAAATCAGGGGAGAGGGGAGGGAGGTGTAGACAGAAAAACCACATGAAACAGCATTAGGCACTCATTATTTTATATTTGAAATACCACTGCAAGTGTCGAGAACTGTATTTTAGGAAGCTAAAACTTCACTGCAGAACTGGAGAAGTACAGTTTCTTCAAGGAACCTAAAACTAAGATGGGCCCAACCAAAAAGTCAGATCATTTTTTTTCCTTGAGGTAAAAAACCCAGACCTCAAACAACAGCAAAACTTACCTAATTGTATAGTTGAGACTATGAGACATTCAAAAGCATGACGAAATGGAAAGAGCGAGAAGATTTCTATTATTACAGCTTGCAGATGGATTAACATTTGCCCCATTTTCCTCTGAGTATGCCGAATACTTTCTATCAGGAAACAATGGGTCCAAACAGGAATGCAATTTTTGTCACATTCATAACCACCAGTAGGAACAGTGGTTCTGCGTTGGTACTTAAAAGACCAAAATACAACTGAGACTGTAACTCTGCAGAAAAGTGTGGGTGAAAAGAGATAAAAAAAAATATCTTGGAATAAGACTGCACAGTAATTTATGAATTGCTCTGTTCATTTCCATACTGACAGTGAAAGTGAAATGCATAAGAAATGTCTGTAGTAAGAAATTATTGCTTTAATTATGTTAGTATTTCTTGATTACAGCATCTGCAAGTCTTCCCATGCCAGCTGCATTTCAGTTTAAAAGGTTAGACCTAGGAAAGTTGAGAAACATTGGCAGAAAATCGCAACTACACAACACATTGAATGACAAAAATGCATAACTAATTCAGATTTTATCTCTGTTGAATTATAAATATTTTCACATGAAAACATTTTCACATGAAACTGTTTTACTCAAAAACAAAAATAAAGATAGGTATTAAGGTCCTAAGTTAGGATCCCTTTCTGTAGTAAAGATCAGGATCATGTACAGATTCTTGTTTTCATTCAGCATTTGTGGCTTGGCTAACAAGTAGATTTCATTTTTTAATTTCAAATCCAGATTCCCCTCTCAAACTGCATCTTTTCTAGGTAGCACTATTAAGAATGTTTTAGGTACCACTTGAGCATTTATGTAACTATCAAAATTATCTTGAGAATACAGTGGGGAGAATTAATCATAATTAGCTTAAACTTCATTATCAATGGGAATAAAAGGCAAGTCAGCTGTAAATATATAACATTGGGAAGCTATTACTTGCATATCAGCAGAGAACCCATTTGTCTGTTCTTCTAGGACTTGTGGAAGGAAATCAGGATTAACTTCCTTTATCTGAAAAGTTTATTTTATAAAAAAGTAAAGGTCTCTATATAGCTCTGATATCAATGGCTCCTTTCTGTTTCTTTTATTGTCCTATTTGTTGAATAGATTATTGTCCACTTTGGGTCTCAATCCCAAACCTAAGATCAAATCCTGGGCTAGTAACTGGGGCTGTGCTCCCTCCCAGCTTCTCCTGTTTGCAGACAGCCAGAGAAGCTGAAAGACCTTGGCAGGTAAACATCACTTTCTATCAGCTTTCTTCTGAGCACAAATCCAAAACACAGCCTCTTGCTAGCTATTATGAAGAAAGTTAACTCTGCCTCAGCTTAACCCAGCACTATTACAGATCGAGACATGCACTGTCAGTGATGTTAGACAATAATAGGATACAAAAAAAATACCTGCCCTAAATGGCAGGACAGCAGCTCAGAATGAATTTTCATACCACAATGCCCTTCTGCAACAAACCATTCCCCTCCTGCAGGAAAGCAAGCCTTGGTAGCAGCCAGGGTTGCATTTGAGTGCTATTAGGGGCAGGCAGAGTTCTTTCAGTTGACAGACACTCATTGTTTGCAGCTCCACCAGGCACTGCCTCACTAACCTGCTTGGGAGAAAAGGAGAAAGCAAAAGCTCAGATACAACTTACCATGCATCTTTAAGGAAAGTTTGTTAAAAGCCTACTACTGCCTGAGTATTGACCTTCTACTCTGAACCCAAAGCTATTCCAGGTAACTTCTACATTGATCTGCTGAGCGTTTTAGTTGAGTATAAACTACTGCAGAACGTGCACCCCGAGAAGACCAAAGGTCTGCATTCCTCTGCCTGCCTTCCTTAGACAAGTAACTCACAATGAGAGAGCTAAGTCAATACCAGGGACAAAGGGACAAAACCCTTGCTAAAATAGTAGAATGACATCTTGGAGAGCTCTTTTAAGTGTTTGTAAAGTTGTTTGGGTGAGATGTAATCCATTGTTTAATATTCTGAGATTGTTTCAGTAAATTATCTAAGTTATTCACAGTAAAAATTGGTGAACACTGTGGGAGATAGTAACCATCGGGATGAATGAAAACCAATAAACATTTCCTCCTTTTAAAAGAAAGGTTTAGGAGCAGTGAAGATACTGTAGACCAGCCATATATACTTAAATCTATAAAAAATCCAGAAGCAAATATTTAAACAATTTAAAGCCTTTAGAGAAGAATAAAAGAATCAAGAGAATGTGGTTTTATCAAGAGCAGTCATTCCAGATTAGTCCAGCTTCCTTCTACAGCACAAGCATCATAGCTTTAGAAGAGGGGAGAAACAACTGAAGTCTTGTCCCTATCTTAGCAAACTCTTGATGTGGTCACATTTTGAGACCTGCTCAAAATTAAGTCATGACAGTACGTCCTCCATGAGGCTATAAAGAGCATGCATAACAGACTGGAAAAATGCATTGAGTATGTACTCATAACACACTCAAAACGCAGATGGATCTGAAGGGGTCTGTCCTACATCCGACAGCAGTCAGTGTTTTCACTAGCAACATTAAGGGTTGAAAGTATATGGGAGAACGGAACAAGACTAAAATGCAAAGGGTCTCAAGCTGAAGTGTCAGGGAAAAAAACCCAAAAACCCTCGTTGCCTTCACTAAATTGCAAGTGCAAGGAAGTTTTAGTCTTGATAGCAAAAACTCAGTACAATTGGCTAGGTGAAAACCTCTTAAGACCAAAGGTTACCATGGATCTCAAAATAAACCTAATTATGCATCACACGACTGAACAAGTCAATCAGCATGACAGGATGCACAAAGTGAAAAACAACCTAGAGGAAACTTAAGTTAATCTTTTCTTTTTACCAGTCACTAACAGAGCTACTGGAACATTAACATCCAGTTTGAGGTGTCACATCTCAAAGAAAAGTAGTTGGAGAGAGAGCTTAACACAGTGGAGCAAGAGGCATAAGCTCCAAAGAAAGAGAATATACCTCACAGCCTGGAAGAAAGGAAGCCTGTAATACATGTTTGCAAGAGAAAGCAAATGACATCTTCCAGTCTTGAATATAAAGGAAGAAAAACTGAGTTTAAACAGGAACAAGGGAAATTTAAATCAGCTTAGAGAACCCCTTAGCTGAACAATTAAACATCGGAATAGTTTACCAAGAAAGTTGCTGTAATATCATCTTTGGGGCTAACCAGAACAAGTCTGCTTTCTATTTTGGTAACAGCTGAATGCAGGCTTGCAATAGAGGCAGCAAGACACATCTGAAGAGCTCCTTTTACCAGACTCTACAACCTTGGCAAAACAGTCTATTACTTCTTGGTAGCTATAATGTAATTGAGCACAGCCTAAGACTCTCAGGCTTAAAAACTCAGCAGGTTGGTTTGTTTGTTTAGTTTGGTTTTGTTGAGTTTGTTTTGTTTTTGTAATTAACTCAGTTTCCTGTAGAAACCAGAGTTAAACAGAAATTATATCTAGAAAGGATATATTTCTCCTGCTGGTCACCAAAACAAACACCACCCAAATCTGTGCTGCCTCCACTAGAAGACCTTTCTGAAGTATATCATGTTTCCTCCAGCTCCCTAGCTCCACATGAAGCTCACCACACTTGTGACAATTTCCCCTGTTTATCCATCCTTAAAAAGTGAAAAATATTACAGCATCAACATAAAAAACTCCTCCCTCATATCTTGACAAAACTCCCCATGAGTTTCAAACATTTTCTAGCCTGTGATTGACTCCTTCCTTAATACAATTCACATGCACGTTTACAGGAACATTGTGAAAAAAATTTGCTGCAATACTTTTATGGGAATAGATGCTGCAGTGAGCAGAGAGTAATAACCTACAAGGCACAGGGTGCCTGCTCTCTGCCATGCCTCTGATTTGCCCCCCAGGGCTGCTGAGCATCTGGGCACCTGTAGGTCTAAACAGCCACTGCAACTTTCAAAGAAAGAAATAGGCTGTCTGCTCTGAAAAGATCTCTCCTCCTCCAGTCAACACACTCTGGTGCCATCGCAAGTGATAACATCCTTTCCCTATTCTTACACTGTACCACCTCAGTAATTTTTGTATCGTTAACAACAGGAATTTTTTATAGTATTTTTTCCACTTCTTGAGACAAAACCCAACAATTATAGTCATTATTTTACAACTGAACCTGTGGACATGGATTTCTTCTTTTTCTTTATTCACAGATCTGCTCATTCATAGATGGCATGGTCAAGACCCATGGATTTAAAAAATAAACAAAAAATAAAATATAAAAAAACCCCTGTAAGCTTTAACATCCAAACGAAGAAGTCCAGAACATATAACTGTAACAGTAGCAGCTAAGAAAGCAGTATGTAAAAGGCATAACATAGGGAAAGGTTTCAAAGCAGTTCCAAAAAAATAAAAAGTCAAATAACTGTGAAAATTCAATGCTATTTTACAAAGTCAAATAACAGCATTTAAGGAAAAACTGTATGCATTCCTCCTGACTTCTTGTTCAGATAGCATACTTAGGTTGTTTATATCCTTATGTACTTCCTCACAAATGCTCTTACACCCAACATCCATTCTGCGTATTCCAATAGTCCATTAGAAACAAACAGGACAAACGTACCAACTTGTAGTTTTGTCTGATGTTGAAAGACAAATTAATGCTTTCTGATAGTACTTTCCTGCCAATAAATCTGGGAGAGAGTCTTGGTTTGGCTTTATTTAAAATAAGGGCTTTGTTTCTCTCAATTTTATGATTTGTATTAAACTTCTGAGTTTTAATACTCTCAGACCATTTTCTCAGGAATTTTGTCCCCAGCAATTCTAGTGATAACTTAATGACAATAAGACTGCAAAAGAAAGTGGAAACTCATCACTAATTCAAGAAAAGAGAGTGTTATCAAATGCATATTTTAGCCTCTATCTACCAAATAGCTTAAAGACCTCTGAATGTCAAGCAAGAAGCTGAGATTTAGCATAAAAGACTGATGCTTCATTCACACGATGCAGAATCTTACAGAAACAGAAATATCCGCCAGCAAAAAGCTCATCACTTGTGTCCTATACTAATAGAACACTGTACCTTATTAAGTAGAGCAATTTAAATCAAAACCTTGAGGAATAAGATAAAACATTAAATAAAGATTTAAATTCCCAGTCAGTATGCATGCTTTTTAATGAGTGGCTACAAAAACATGGGTTAGTAATAAAGAAAGAAAAAAGAAAAGCAAGTATGCAACCCCTCAAAGATGAATTCTATACTTTGGAAGCAGATGACAGATTTTGGATTTCAAATTATGTTTCTATTTCAAACCTTGCAGCAACTTTAGTTACTGCAAAATATGTTAGTGCATATCAGTGTAATACTTAGAAGAACGGTAACATTATGTAAATAAATTTATGGAAGTTTATGTGACTATACAATCTTCAAAGCACAATCTGTCTTATGAAGGCCTATATGCAATTTGATATATACAAAATCCTGCATTACATCTATTTTAAAATAAAAATTCTTGCCCATTGAGCAATGTAAAACAACTATAAAATATATTATTCTATAAACCAGAAGTGCTTTCTTCCTAAATAAGGAAATTCAAGAATTTAATTATGTCAAACAGATAAACACCTTAGTGGAAGTGGCCCAGCACAGAACACTGTACCTACACCATCCACAGAGTTGAACTGATCCCTTGGATACTGTGCTATGGGGCCTCTTAGGCAAGGTGGTTGGAAGCAGCACAAACAAAAGCCCCATACTGTCAGGGTGAGCACTTTCATACTTTTTTTTTTTTTTTTTTCTACACACTATTAGAAGCTATTTTCAAAAGGCTTTTTTGAGGTTCCGTTTGGCTGCTGAGCAACAGATCCTCAGTGAAGAGGACTGAAGTCATGTTGTATGGGGTATCGTGACTTTGAAAGTCCTTTCTGAGGGGGGAAAAAAAAAGAGGTACAGATCACTTGTTTAGAGGAAAGTATGCTTATTCCAGGTACCACAAATTTTCTATTGTCTATGGAGACAGTTCTTCCTTTGGCTGACATCTGATGTGATAATCTACAAGTGTTTTCCCCCCCCCCTCTGAAACTGAGAGTCAATATGCAAGACATATAACAAAAACCTTTGCCTTCATACAATCCCAATACATTTTACGGTTTAGTCCACTCATTCATATCTCATAGATGCAGTAACCTTCCTCACAGCACCAAACAAGAAACATCATCTGTCATCCAGAGTGACAAACCATTCTTTAGAAATATTTACTATTAACAAGTAACATCGTATACATTTTTCAAAGCATGGTCACCCTATATATCTCACTCAGGTGAGTTCATGCTTCTTGTACCCTTGTACTAGACATTGCATGACAAGTGGAAGATGAATGGAACTAGTAAAGCCAAATTCTATAAGCTAGACACAGCACAGTGCCCTGATGACTACATAGAGAAATAAAAAGACGTTATTTACCTTGGAAGTTAAGAGTAACGTAGCAGAACAGCCACGTGCCCTGAAAACACCTTTAATACAAGCCAGCCATGGCATCCTTCTGGAGCTCAGTGGATTGCTTTCTGGAATAATTGATATTCATTGCAAGTTCAAATGCTTGTTGCAGGACTGTATTGCTACAGGATATACTTGAAGTGAAGCCTTTATAATCTCAGAATGAAGTTTTTAAAAAAGAACTGTTTTGTCAGAAATAAATTACAACATGAATTGAAAGTTGATTCCCTAGAGGTTACGGTACCTCTAAAGCATTAGAAAGACATTAAATGACACTCTAGGAACATAGGTCTACTACAAAAAGGCTCTGCATTTTATTTTTTTAATCGTCTTGAAACCTTATGCATTATATGGGTCAAATTAAATTTTTGCTATGCCATTACATAGTACTCATGGAAATCCACATACAGGCATACTAATCAAGAACCTTGGTGCTATGATCAAGTCATTCACTGAGGATGCTTGCTCACATATGGTGTTTGAATTCCCAAAATATGGATTCATTCATCTCAGAAGGCAAGGCTGAGCCCAAGTATCACTTCTTGCCTTTTAAGCACACACTTGTTTTACTGTTTTTCTGTAATTCTAAATTCTTTGTCTCTGTGGACTATCAAAAGAAAAACAGAAGTATTTAAGAGTTAGAAACACTCTATCAACTCAAAAGTATTTGCTCTTTCCTTCCACTTCTTTAGTCACTAATAACATTGCCTTGATAATTATCAAAGTCACTATGCACCCTATAGTCTTTAAATAAGTGATTTCTATACTATTATACAAAATAATATGGTGGGAGAAGGATTACTGATGAAGCAACAGCAGTTTAAAACAAAAGAAGTCCTGAAAATAAGGCATTCAAATCTTCTGGAATGTTATCCCAGATGTAATATACTGAGTATGTCAGAATCCAATGTTTGCAAAATAAAATAATGGAAATAAAGAGAACTGTTGATTCTGTTCACAAAATAAGCACGTATACACACTCATCTACAACCCACATTCTTCAGTCAGAACACTGCCAGACGCAGAGTGATAACAGAAGAATTTTGGGTTCGATAGGAGAGAGCATTTATGTACTTTTGAGGATGCACATACAAAAAAGGTAGGAAAGATGAGGGGGGAAGTGGGCAGAGGGGAAGTCCAGATGCAACTAGGAGTAGTAGAATAATTAATGTGACTCAAAAAAAAAATCTCCGCTAAGTCATCCGCTGTTATTACACAATTACCATATTGAGAAATCAGCCTCAGATCTTTCCCACTTGTTTCAAATAAGTTCTTCAAGTCTGGACAATTGTTTAGAGCCTGCCTAGCATGGCAAAATCATCTTCATGTACATGTAAAATTAGAGCGATGGTATCTTTCTTTGGTACAGTGAGGTTCAGCTGATCTACAATAGTCTACCTGCCACCCAACTGAATTCATGATTTTTGCTAACACTGCAGGGTGTGGGGAGTCTTTCTAACAGTTACATAGATGAACATGATGAAGTCATATTTTCATCCTATAAAAGTGTCTTCCTTCATCCCCATCCTTTGCCTTTTTAGTAAAATAAAGAAAACTAGTCAAAAGTACTGAAAGAACAGTATTAAGCTACGTGGTATGAGATAAAGAAAATATATCAAGATAGTAGGAAAGTGATACTGTTTTAAAATAACGCTTCTGGTTTAACTTTCTGGTAGTGTTTTAGCACAACTCACCTTTTCATAGTTTCAGTGGATCTTCACACTAGTGAGACACCAAGTTCCATAGTACCAGAAGCCATTTGAAACAGCTCTCTGCAGAAATGGTAATGAAGTCTTAAGCACAAAGGCCTAGACAGTGTGTAACTAAGATGTGATCAGGTCTGGCTAGGTATTTGAATAATATTTGAATATTCCACCTTTAGCACCTCAACAGCACTCCAACATCTTTCAGCTTATATGTGAAAGACAGTAACACAGTGATTGATTAGCATCAGTATTACTCTGGAAAGCTATTTTAGGATGCTCTCCCAAACAAGCACATTGTCATTCATTTGAAAGTCAAGAGCAAATGTTATTAGCATACTTTAGAGGCACAATTTCCTTGCTGTTACAAGCTTTTCAACACTGTTCAGTTAGGACTTTTTGAGGAAGTTTGATATGTGACTGTTAAAGCATATTTTTCTCTTGTTATTCTAGACAACAACCCAATACTTTGTGATATGAAGACAGAAATAACATCTTTTGTGAAACATTTAACCTCTACATCAAAATATTCACACACAGCCTCCTAAATGGCCTTTAAAACCTAATTTAACAACAGACAGAAAAAACATAGTGACCTTGTTCTGAATTATTCTTAAATACTAATTTTCATTGTGTTTCCATCTTCTCATTGTATCAAGATGCAGCACACAAGTGATGAAAGCACAAGGTTTGGAACTGAAGCTTTTAAAATGAAGAGGAAAGCAATAATAGAGTAAAAAAGATGGACAGTGTTGGCTTACAAACGGAAAGAAATAACTGAAAATTCAGCTAATTGGAACATTATGCAGGCTTTCTTTTTAAAAGAAGCTTGCCCCATCCCTGGAAGTGTTCAAGACAGGATTGGATAGGGCTTTGAGCAACCTGATCTGGTAGAAGATGTTCCTGCCCATGGCAGGGGGGCTGGAAATAGATGATCCTTAAGGTCCCTTCCAACCCAAACCATTCTATGATTTATGATCTAAGCCACATTGTCTCCACTGGAAACACTTAGTATGCTAAGAACCAGTGGTTTCTTGAGCACATGAGACACATTGCATCCATACACAAAGCATTTATAACAGTATTCCTACACTCCAGCAGAAAAGCTGAAGTACTTTTACTTTTTGTAAAGCTAAATGCCAGTTTAGTAAATATCACTCTTGGGTCAGCATATGTACTACAGCTGCCACTTCCCAAAAGACCCTCTATCTTTTGAACAATCCTAGAAAAACCTGCTGGAATGCTGAAAACCTGTCCTGTCAGTTGGATACCGTGGCCAGCTGTAGTAAATGGCATAGCTAGAACAAAACTTCGTCCTATATCTTGCACACCTTGTGCAAGCCATGACAGCCTGCTTGGCTAACTTGAGCACCTGATAGCTGCTCTCATTCTAACCCCTTCAATAGTTTTGACAGAACAGCTCTGCAAGATGGAAAGGGAAGCCAGATTAAGACCTAGGCACAACTGTAGCCAGACAGTGCTACATCTAAACATCGTCATCCGGCACAAGTCTTACTACAGTGACAAGAAAAAAAGACTTCAGAGAAGAGTGTGTGCATTTAGGTGGAAAAAAAAAAAATCTGTTCATAATATTTCATTGTTATGGCTGCTTATTTTGCCATTGTCTTCAAAGTCCAAGTTGCATTTTGCATGTATGTTCAGTGCATTCAGTATCTTATTCCACTTTATCATTCCAAGGTGATATACACTGAGAAATTATTTATCACATAACACTGCCTTCCTAAGCTTGTTGTACTATCCAAGGTGTAAGCACAGCATGTACCTTTTTATGTGAACAAACCTTTTACCATATTCACTTTCATTTTACCGAAAGATTAATGTAGTCACATATTGCATGAAAGACAGTTTAAACTTAAAGCATTATGGTTACTAAACTGTCTTGTGTGATAAGCAAATCTCCATAGTGACAGGAAAATCCCCTTTGCAATATTATAAGTAGGCATTAAATTTAGCACTTTTTATAATTTGACAGGCATTTAAGCAACAATAAACTATACAAAAATACGTACGTATTACATACGGGGGAGGCAGTCACACATGCTACAGAGCTTCACCTACACTCTACAAATCCTCTCATTTTGCTAGATGCTCAGTTGGTTTCATTTTATATTTGGTGTCCCAGCAAGCCTGAGAAACACTAAGTTCATAAATACTACCAAACTCAATCCAATTTTGAACAGGATAAAAACACTCCATAATGCCAAGGGAAAGCCTCACTCACTGATTTTTTGCTCAAAATGCTTAAACAGCTCAGCTCTCACAGCCAAAGTTACTGAAGGACAGAGCCAAATTACTTCTGCCCAGCTTCACATTTCATAAGAACTTTGTTTTATAGTCCCAATTTAAACATGATTATATTTGGTATTTGTCTGGCTGCACCTCACCGAAAATTGAGTTTTGATTTAGCACAATCATTTTAACTAAGCACAATACTAAACACAACCTGTGGTTTAGATGCAAATGGATTAAGTGTGATACCGCATCAGGTAGTAAAGTGATGTTAAGTCTAAATTTAACTTTCCATTTTGATACTTTGGACACATTAATTTCTCCAGGCACTCAAAATCATATACACACCTACTTTTGACTTTTTCTTCCCATCACAATCAATCCTGAACTTCAGCAGAAAAGCAAGCAACTTGTTCAGGAAAGATCATCATGTGTAAGCAGCACACACAGTACAGGTTCTTCAGTTGGCAGCTAGAAAGAAATTATTTGCACTATAAAGTGGAAGACTGCCTTCTAAGCTGCCAATTGTCTTTCATTTTTTAATAATCCTACTTAATGTTTGTTTTTTTAAAAAAATGCTTATTGCTCCTTAGAGGAATAACATTCTTTTTGCTGTATTGTTATAAATATGGCATAGATACTTAAAATTATACCACTCTGTTCAGACAAATGGAAATGCTGAGTTGTGTGTTTACTGGGGTTACAAACCACAGCAAGCATCCTACTACTTTAAGCTGATAATACAAGCACAGAAACGCCTCAACATCAGAAGAAGTCCACACACTAGCTTCAAGATTAGTGTTTCCTAATCTTTTAATTGAAGAGCCCCAGTTATGAGACAATCTTGGCTTACATTGGCTTTGCACTGAACAAAACAAACAGCAACCTTGTCCTAAAGATTGCACAACCTGCATTTCATCTTCGTTTACAATGTCCTAAAAAACAGCTGCCAAAAATTCCCAATTGGAATTGCTATTTTTTAATCAGTTTTCTGTGTTTCCTCACAATTCAACTAGAACTACACAAATTAGTGGTTCCCTACATTGCAGCGTAATTATCATCACTTAGGCACAGTTACAAAGGTAAAGGGATTGAAGTACCAAGTTCCTTGCTTTGCAAAGATAACTTTTAGGATGACTTGTTTCAAAGATACAGTTAAAAGTAGGGTATGGAATCTTGAATCCTCAAACACATTCATACACCTTCAACCATCAATTTGACCATAGCTATAATTAATCTTTCTATATTCAGAATTAATTCCCTATGTTCTCCATGTCTATTAAAGCTTGTCTTTAGTTTCATATATTATACTTGCCTCCCTCTCAAAGTGGGGATATTTATTATGCTCACTTGTTGAAAGACTTCCATTGTTCAGGCTATTAGTTTGATTCATCCTCAAGTTTTTAAAGGTCAGCTGCAAACCTACAAACAGTTTGACAAACAACCAACCTTTGTAGATGAATATCAAATTTACATGATATTATATCATTCTCATACTCTTGTAATTTGCAGCAATCTAGTTCAAGGGATGTCATTTAAAGATATGTAGGTTCTGAATTATTCATGGCTTCAAACCACCAATAAATTGTTCAGAACTATCCTCCTTACTTGGATACCTGTTCCCATTTAAATTATTCCAATTTAAAATAATCTATTCAGAATTTAAACTGACAACCAAGATCACATCTGAATTTGAGTGTTTATTTCTCAATTACATAATCTCCGATAAAGTAGTTCAACAAAAAGTACTAATCCTAAATTATCTATATGTTGACCATGTAGCATAAGTTTAGTTATATATTGATCATGTTTTGTTTAGCTCTGGAAGAAATAAGAGTGCAAAATTATTGTAGCATTATAGCGGATATCATTGTCTTTTACATGTCCGTGTGTGCATGTGTGTGTACACGTACACACCCTAAAAGCAAAGACACTGTTTTCCAGACAATAGCCATTTAACACAACTATTCAGCTCTTGGTACAACTGGGGATTAGCAGATTACATGAAGAAAACATGATGTCAAAGATCCCATGAGAATTTTCAGCTTACATTTCATAAAAATGGAAGTTTAATTCAGGAAAAAAGGGGTGTGACAATGGTGAAAAAGTTGGCTCCATGCGAGTTCTGCATCTCCGATCCCAATATGGGTCATTTGCTCCACCTTGAGTACTGTACAATAAGTAATTCATTCTACCTTTTCAAGCATTTTTAATAGCAAATCAATAACCTTTTTTCTACATATGTTGTCTGGGAAAAAGAAACACAAAACAAGATTTTTACTTCTTTGATACCTGAAGTGGCAGAAGTCATAGAATACATATCTATGTGCTTGCTAAAAAGGCTCCAGGCAAGAGTAAATGAAAATTATTCGTCTAAAGATACCTTTACCTCTTCCACAAGGATGGAATCAGTTGAGTGGTATTGGGGATATTTACAACTAACAGTGTATTCATTGTTACTGCTTTTTTTTTTTTTTTAATTAGTATTTCTCATAGTACTTGCTTTTTGTTTTCAGAAGTCACTTGACTAGTTTCTCAGCATTGCTGACTGGATTATTGATCTCATTTATTGTATGCTTGTGGTTGACATTGATCACTTCAGAACCCTTTGAAACTGTTGTATTTCTTCAGTATAAATTTGATTTCTTTAGACATTGCTGTGTCAAAAAAAAAATATCATGAAAAGGTTCTACCAGCAACAACATCAGAATGGTTTTTGGAAGCCAGATAACAAATAAATGCATGAGCAGCCCTGAACTCTATCCAGTGAAGATTTTAAACACTAAAATAAGGCACAGTGGCAAATACATGGCAATAAATAGCACCTTTTCAACCATCCTTCACATTACCTTTATATGACACAACTCATTACTTTCAAAAGAAACATCCCTATGGAATTTCCTTGAAGATTCATTAAAACCCTTTTACAAATCATTGACCTCTCATAGGTTTGTAAGTGCTTGCAAGTGCTCTATCACATCCTCAAAAGCTAAGCTGTTCTGAAGTAAAAGGGAGAGGGGATGAAGAAAGAAATGCAACACACTGATACTACTTTAGTTCATATGCTATCACTTGTGGGAAAGCCTGTTTTGTACATGAAATTGATCTCCATCCCACTCTTGGCTCTCTCAGGAGCATATAGATGACTTGAATTTGTAAATTTACTAATGCACATTTTCATGCTCCCCTTTATTTTGTATGTTTTAATCCTATTCATTTTGAAGCTATCCTGAAGCAATTCCATGCATGATAACGGTATATCAGCTTTTATGGAAAGCAGAAGATTATTCTCATTTGCACTAATATTTCACAACAAAAAAGGTAATCTCAAAGTTCTTTAATTTCATCCACACCAAGCATTACCTTCCAAAATTGATTAAGTTTTTAGGAAATACTTGTCACTCTACCAGTTTATCCGAGTACTCCAAATTATTTCAGTTAATATTAATTAAAAGAAAAAAAGTAATATAATAGGGTTTTGATTTGTCAGTTTTCTATATGTCAGAAAGAGATCAACTTACTCAACTCGACCAAATTAGAGTCTATCCCGACTATAGTCAGAGGTTACAGAGACATATTGAACCCCTGGTCTAGCTATTAGATGATGCCTTTAATACCTGTTAACAAGATGATAAAGTTGAGCTGGGGCTTCTAAAAGATGTCACTTACGTTCAGTTTTTTTTCACCATAAACTCCAACCACAGAAGAGCTGACTGCTAAAAACAAAAATGGAAGGCTACCAAAAAAAAAAAAAAGTGACGCCATTAAAGACACAAAGGTACCTGTGATCCTATCTTAATTTACATGCTAGGCTTCCCACCTGGACTATCTGTCTGTAACTCCAATTTGAGAGGAAATCAGCATCTCATCAGAGAGAGATGACCATTAAAAACTTGAGGATGAATCAAAAGAGTAAGAAGCACCTGAATTAGCCTTCAAGACAACATGTAACATTTTCAGAAATGAAAACTTTGGGGTTGTAATATTATCTGTTTTATTATTTTGCTGTAAGGAGTCAAAAACAGAGAAAAGTTGTCAAAAGGACAAAATTTTCTAATAACCTCTTCAGGTAGGTCATCTGGTTAAGGATACTCTTATTGTTCCTTTATTAGAGGAGAAACACCTTCAGTCGGTGTGGAGGACTAGTCATTTCGTGCAGT
>NW_010114106.1:0-423 GCF_000699245.1 Pterocles gutturalis
AGAGTATAAAGAGCCTTAACTATATGAAGCAGGACATTATTTTTATTCATTGTTTTCCTGGATTTATGGTGGCATAGAAAGGCACTCATTGTTTAGTCTGAACCTCCTTGGCAGTGTTTAAAATAGCAAGGCACTCCCAACTGGCTTGGGAGCATCCCTCTGCAGAGAAACTCCAGTAAGGCTGCATGCCTCACATACCCACTAATAAAACTCTGCTCAGAGAGAACATCTAGTTCTTTCCAAATGCCATTTGAAAATGTGAGCTTGTAAAGATTGTCCTGGAGGTCAGTGATCTTGTATCAATGTGTGCTCAGCTAACAAGTCTGGCTTTGATTAACGGGAGCCGGGATTCCTACTGCGGGGCATGCAGCCGTGGGGGAGAGACTAAAACACGCTGGAAAGCAGCAAATGGCAATCTCGTGT
>NW_010114107.1:0-453 GCF_000699245.1 Pterocles gutturalis
AGAAGAAAATCAAAGCTCCAGCACAGGTCACCCAGAAGACACATCGGAGGAGGCGAAGTTTGTGCTCCAGGAAAAGCATCACGGGAGCATACAAGACTTGCACAAGCTCTAAACTGAAGCTCATTCTGCAGGTTGAGCTATTAATTACCCTTCTGGAGTGTTTCCTGACAGCGCCTATTCACCGACTGAGCCCTGCACTGGATAATTCATGAACGGGGAACAGGAACGAGCGTTTACAGCTTGTCGGGAAATTTGCTTACACGAGAAAGTTCAGCAAAAAGCACGGAGGTGCAGAGGATTACACTACATAGACCCTTTTTTTTTCTTGCAAGTGTTTCTCTGCAAGCTGGTAGGTCTCAAGAGCAAAGAAGGCTTGGTTTAAACAGGAGCCATCAAATCTTTGGCCAAAATTAACAATATGTTCTTTCTTTGATACACTCAAATGGTTGATTG
>NW_010114107.1:490-13178 GCF_000699245.1 Pterocles gutturalis
TCAATTTATTTTCTATTGGAGAAGGGGAAAAAATCCCAACAAAATCTGCCACCAGCTCAGCCGTTATTATGGGAGAATTTTTTTTTTCCCCGTGGGAAAATATGATGTTGCTCCACAGCTTTAGAGGGCTGGTGCTTCTTTGGATAAGAGCCTTGATACCTGCTTCAAATTTTAAAAAATCCGAGCAGAAGCTCTGTTCTGAAAGGTGCAATCAAAGAGGTCTTGGGAAAAAATCCCAACAAAATCTGCCACCAGCTCAGCCGTTATTATGGGAGAATTTTTTTTTTCCCCGTGGGAAAATATGATGTTGCTCCACAGCTTTAGAGGGCTGGTGCTTCTTTGGATAAGAGCCTTGATACCTGCTTCAAATTTTAAAAAATCCGAGCAGAAGCTCTGTTCTGAAAGGTGCAATCAAAGAGGTCTTAAAAACCCCTACGATGTTGTGGGATAACTCAAAAAAAAGGGAGCGCACACGCATGCAAGAGAGAAAAAGCTTCGTGCATCGTATTCCTTGCAGGGAACAGGGAGGATGTTTCATTGCAGGCAGTTTCATGCAACGTGAGGTCTTAAATTTTTTACAGCAGCCATGGGCATGGCAGGATCTGGTGATTTGCCACCTGCGACTGATTTGTTTACCTACAGGGGAGGTACTGTCTGAAATTAAAGAAAGAGAAAGGAAAGAGGAAAGTAGGAAAAAAGAAAAAAAAAAAGAAAAAGAAAAAATTATAAAGAAAAGGTCTTCTGACTAGATATACGCCGTGTTGTCTCAAACACAACCAGGAGGCCCCGCAAGCAGAGCCGTATGAAATAACGCTTCATTAAGGACTTTCACCGACTCCGGCGTGCCGGCGCAGCCATGAGCCCACTGTGCTGCCGGAGGAGCTCCGGTCCTGATGAGCTACAACCCAACGCCTTGAACATTTGGGTTATTAGAGTCAGGAGAGCAACTCCGAGGTTATTGCCTCGCTCCGAACCAACTCTATTTTTTAAGTGACTCAAGACCTCGTTGTTTTTTTTTTTTTTTTACTTCCCTTTTCACAATCGTCCCCGCTGAGCCCCCGAAAGCAGTTACGTTTGGCGATGACAAAAAACATCCATTTTACCTCGGGTTTTGTTCCATCACATTGTAAAAAGTTTACAGCCTACTGGAGGGTCCTTTTTATATTTAGAACGAGCACGGGAGCACTCTCTCGGTTGAGAACGCCAACCCCGGTTGAGTTTTTTCAAGAGAGGATGGGGAATTTCACCTCGCAACTGCCATTAATTTCAATCACAGCCACGGCAACGTCGAGAATATGATTTATCACAGTGTTTTGTGTTTCTTTTCAGAGTAAAATATCACCTTTCTTTTACCTAAATACGATACCTTCTCCCCAAGTCCTGGCTCTACGGCTGGCACATTAAGAGCATTAATAAAAGCGATCCAAGCGTTAATAAATTAGCAAGTACCTTGCACACCTCATTACATCAAAGGCAATGAGAAACTGGAAGGTTGTTCATGATATTTGATTGATTCAGGTAATAAAGAACCAAAGTTGTCTTTGGAAACCCAACCAACCGTGCAGACCTTGCACCCAATGCAACAAGAATCATAGAACCACAGAATGGTTTGGGTTGGAAGGGACCTTGGAGATCATCAAGTTCCAACCCCCCTGCCATGGGCAGGGACACCTCCCACCAGCCCAGGTTGCTCAAAGCCTCATCCAGCCTGGCCTTGAACCCCTATAGGTCTCATAAGCTGAATTTTAATAAAATATGGTGAACACAGGGCTGTTCCTCCCTCTCATAAGCCTAATTTTCATTAAATATGGTGAACACAGGGCTGTTCCTCCCGGGGTACCTCTCAGCAGATGTATCGATACCGAATATCAAGATTTTTGGCATTCAGCTCTAACGGCACAATCCCATTCCAGGTCATTGAAGAGGAAGAAAGGAGATCTTCAGGAACTTGCTTCTGCAATAATTTGGATAATTAAACCGTGCGTCAGGTGGAAGGTTTTCAAAAAGCAATAACTATCCATACCTACTGGGTACTTCTAAAAGAGCCTATTCATCTCACTATCTAAATGACAAGATAACTGCTCGCATTTAGATAACTTCTTTACACTCAGAGGGTCCCCAAGTGCTTATCATCGACTAGCTCCAGGATTCATTTACCTAGTCCTGAACCGCATTGATTCTGGTGTAGAGCACAGCAGCTCTTTAACGACAAGCAGTAACAAACCAGGAGAATTCAAGGCAGGGGGTCAAGAACAACTCAGCCATCTGAAACTGGGGGGAAAGAAAAAAAAAAAAAAAAAAGGAGGAGGTTTATGGAAGAGTGATGCAGGTAAAATCATCTAAAATTTGACCAGAGCCCATGGCCACCACCTTCAATCTTCTGGCAGAGGTTCCTTCAAACCACACCCAAGCTAATGATTATTTTCCCATTTTTGGTTGAAAAAACCCAACCGCATACACAGAAATTACCAAATTAGAAATACGTAGCCTGGCCTTGAACACCTCGAGGGATGCGGCATCCACAACTTCCTTGGGCAGCCTGCACTTGTTGTAACTGTAAGGCTGTGCCAGACAGTAGAACTTTCCCACCAAAGGTCTCCCTAATGCTGAGCCCTAGGGATGAAGGTCCCACTCCAAAGGCAATAAATCAGAGACAACAGAAGGAAGCACCAGCATGAAAACTCACAGCAAACACACAAGCAAACATCAAAGTTGGCTAACAGGCTCAAGAGACTGTGTGGGAGAGAGGTTAATTTTTTTTTTCCAAATTACGGCTGTTAATAACTTTCAGGGCTCAAAACAAAAGCCAGCTCTAGCAGAGGAAGCCGGACGGGGCTTCGTTGTATTTGACGTTTGGTGAGCTACCCTTCCTGCGTCGCTCACCTGATGGGGAAAGGTTTGCTCGGACCAGAGCGACAGCAGATAAATCACCGGCTTTGCTTGCCATCTTTGAAAAATGAATTTCGGGGCTTCACATTTCTCATCAGTGCATCTCCCCTTCCCAGCTGCCGCCTTACCGGGAGGGCTTAGGCTATTTTCCCTGGAAAATCTGCGGCTGCATTCATCCAGGCAGGGCAGCTTCCGAGGTTAAACCAGTTCCTACCATCGAGCTGATGCAAACACAACTCTGGTGCCCATCAGCGGGCTCTCAGCTCTTGTGTTCGCTAGAGGAAGCGGTCTGGGCTGATTCAGAGGAGCTGATGGCCAGCAAGGTGCCACCACTTGGGACAAACTGAGCTTGAAGGGACATATCAGAAGCCAGCGCCCGTCCCCGTTAACCAGGTGACCGTGTGCATGCGGCTTAGGTGCCGTAACGTGCGACACGTGCATGTCAGCGTACTAAAGGAAGCCTCTGGTGGGGTTCCCTTCTTGGGGGGCTCCTCTCTGGTGGGGTCTGTTCCGCGACCTGGGATGCAGCCACACGGCGATCGCAGCAGCTCAGTTTTTACAGGAGCCACCTTCCCCTTCAGATAAAACCAGTCGCTATAAAGGAACGGGATCCGCTGGCGATGCCGCAACCAGGTGTTTGAAACAAAGGCTAAAGGGAGACCAAAAATTAGGTCAAATCTGCTGATGAAGAGATGAGTAAATAACAGCTGCTATTCCAGGGAGCTTTTGTTCTCTCTAAAAAAAAAAAAAAAAAAAAAAGAAAAAAATTACATCCGTCAAACGTCAAGCAGGGAATCTCCTGTCCAACTAACAGTCTTCAGTTATGTCTTGAAGTTTTATGGGAGCATAAAAGGAGGCGGTGGGGAGGGAGGGGGATTTAAACGGCGCACGTGCATGGAAAACCGTAGCCAAGGCTATGAGCAACTGATTAATGGAGCCAATCAACAACCAACAGTGAGAATATTATTGAAAGACTTTCTTTGCAAGCGTCTGGACACGATGGACTGACAATATAGAAAAGCGTACTTGCTTTATAACTGGGATTTTTTTTTTTCTTTGCAAGTATAATAAGAAAGTGGCTAATAATAAGATGGAGAATATTTTCAAGGTGTGTTTTATTATCCACTTATCTCTGATGCTTGCCAAAAGAGGCCTGAATATTCCTCAGCACATTTGGAGACTTTCTGGCAAGGGAAAAGACTGATGAGTGCTATAAAGCAGGGAGTTAATGAAAGCAACTACATCTAAATGCAATATCTGGGTCCCAGGGCAGAGATTTCCCGCAGACTGACACCGTGTCCCTGCGTGGCTTGGTCCTCCCAGCCAAGTGAAATGCAGCTCTGCAAAACGCCACAGGAGGTGGCTTTAGCTGAGCGTCACCAGCAGCCTTTAATGACATTTAAGGAAGATGATTGGCATTATCTAACTTTCTAGATAGATATTCCACGAGCCCCTGCTTTCCAAAGCAGGGAAGCTGCGAGTCTCCGTCAGAAAATTATTTGAGATAAAAGCCCACGGAGCTTTTTTTCACTTCATATGGAGGAAAATAACACACCATAAATGCTAGGTTACACATATTCGCTACCAAAGCATCCAGGAATTACCGAAAATCCCAGAGACACCAGCAGCATCCCACAGCCATTGAAAGAACGATGAATCCGTAGTGATGTCCTACAGGTGCCCCCCAAGGAGGGGGAACGGTGGAGGGTCCGACTCCTCTCTGTCCTCATGATCCCAACCAAGCTGAACACGCAGAAGCCAGAGAGGTGCTTTATGCTCTCTGTAATCCCAGCTGACAATAGATATAGAAAAATATTCCTATATAAATTGAAAAAAAATCTCTGTATAAAAATCTATCTATACATGATGCATCTGAAAGAATTACTGACAAACACAGGAGATGGTGATGGCAGAAGCAGCTGCTGTTATAAAAATGTAGAGATTTAGCACTGCTGGGCCTTAAGGAATGTTTTTTCGGAGATGCTGCTCCGCGTTCTCCAGCCTCCCTTCATCTGTATGACCTCAGAGCCGACGCCAGCCCCAGTATCTCTCAACCCTCCTTGCACCTCATTCAAATTCAAGTAGTTCCTCTATAACATGCTGAGCAAAAGCTTGCCACCTCTTATCCGAAAGCTTTCAATCTCATCAGAAATATTAGAAGGCAAACGTGAAAATTACAGGGAAAAAAGTAACCGAAGGATCATAACCTGCCACCAGGAATGGAAAATCAAATTGGTCTTGAGCACAGCTGGGTTGGCACGAAATAAAGAGGAAAATAAGCGTTGATTAACCCTCTCTCCATTAAATGTTGGGCAAGAAGAGGAATGCAAAAGAAATTTGCATTGGGGAAGTTGCAGGATAGCTACAGGTTCGTTTATCCCTAGGAAAATGGGAGGATTTTAGGAAATAGAGGCAACTGGTAGGGAAGGAAAAAGGGGTGACAACCACGCCAGGCTGTGCATCCTTGATGGACCACCCCCAACAGAGCCCGAGGTCCTGCTGACATCCCTATCCCAGATCAGCTGTGTCAACCTTTCATGCCTCAGTTTCCCTCTTAGCAAAATCATTTCAAGTGCTAGAGCTTTTTGGATCCCCTTTTTTCCAAACTGTGGCTCTCCCCAGCCCAGCCCCACTAAACCCCATAATTCTTAGTCTGAGCCTCAGCCCTACGGAGTTCAACAGATGAATCTCGCTTCCAAACCCCATCAATCCCTCAGCTAGGCACGGCAAAACAACTCGCCCATCAAGCTGTGCAGCATCAGTTATCAATTCGGCACTCCAATACGCTGCGCCACTTTAGAAGCAGGCAAGGTCTATTAGCGATAATGAAACCGGGGAGCCTAATTCCCCACGCAAATGAACTTGGGGGAAAGGGGATTATATCTCCCGATACGCGCAAAGTTGAGGATCTGCCATCAGCGGCTCTGTTTAAGAGTCTGACCTCATTCCTGCCTTGTAAACAAGCTTCAAAGTAGGAATAATAATAACAAAAAAAAAATCCCTCATTTTTTCTTGCAGAATTTTATTGTTTTATTATTTCCCTATTCATGCTGCCAATAATAAATCACATTACCCAAGATGTTCACATTTATTATACTACTTAGAGCTCAGCACAGCTGCCGTGGTTTTGTATTAGCGCTGTGTTACCAGAAACCAGATTTTTGTTAATAACTTTGGAGTCCCAAGCACATACCTTTCATAAAACAATGCAAGATAGGGAAAACAGCCCTGAATTAGTAACACCACCAAAAATCCCAGTGTCCTGGAGGGGTTAGCTGGGTGGCTCTGGCCTACAGAGCTCCTGCAGACATTGGTAAAGGAGGAGAAAAGATTTAGGAGGGGGTAAGGGATGCAAAGGGTCATGCTTCCACTCTTCTCCAACAACTAAGCCGAGGAGCACCAGAAAAATCTGAATTTTGCCCAATTATTT
This sequence comes from Pterocles gutturalis, assembly GCF_000699245.1. Taxonomy (NCBI): domain Eukaryota; kingdom Metazoa; phylum Chordata; class Aves; order Pterocliformes; family Pteroclidae; genus Pterocles; species Pterocles gutturalis. The sequence goes on from NW_010114107.1 coordinate 6,810, forward strand.
CTCTGCTCGCTTAAATTCTATGCAGCCATGTATGTACCCACGAGAGCATCTCCCACCCGCCAGCCTGAACACGGGCAGATATGACTCTGGGGAAGCTGAACGAACTGCAGAAGACCACAGAAGCCATCAGGAGGTGAACTTCTACCAAGCCTACAGCCCCTTTCTAATACCCAGGTTGCCCTTTGGGCCATGAAGAGCTTTAACCTCCCTGGAGGACCTCTAAGAGGAGCATGTGGGCTTGTTGAGGAGTTCAGCATGGAGCCAGGAGACCTTATCCAGAGTGTAACGGCAGAAAAACCAAGGTACCAAGAAGAAAAGGAATTTAGTAGTTATATAAAACACAGGTCTACATAAATCCAGGGTCTTAACTCTTGACTTCACCGCTGAAGCCAGAGCATCAACATCCCCCCGGGTGCCAGCATGGTGGGATTTTGGGATGTACCTTTTCTGCCAGTTTCCTTTAATAAAGTGCAATTTAGCACTTCAGGTTTGTTTTCTGCATGCTCAACCCCGGGGCTCGCTGCATGGAAAGGGCAGGCAAACCTCCCAGGGCAGCGGCACATCATAGCAGCGAGCAAAACAAACCCAGGACCTGGCTGGTGCATGCGAGAGGAAAAAAAAAAAAAAAAAAAGGGAATCATATGGTTGAAGAGAAGAGTAATTGTAGTGGAAATTCAAAAATCACTTCACTGAGCCCATTTCATGCCGTTGTTCCTGCCCTTGTAAATCAGCAGCGGCAGCAGCAATTTATTCCTGAACAACAACAATCCTGAATGGGGAGGAAAATGAAATAATTGTGTTTTGACCAGCTTGAGACAATTCCTCCGCATGTAGATACATATTTATAAACACGGGTGTCAAGTGTAAAGGCTCTCCATCATGCTCATTACCTACTCCAACATGCCCATCACCATCCAGAGCTGTGCAGCAAAACTTTGGTGAGAATTTACTATTTGCATAAAGTAATAATTAATCAGGGATGAGGGTGAAAAACAACATCCAAACAGCCTGTGCATCCCAGCCTCAAACCAGGGCTCACCTGGTTTTGGCATCTTCCTGCGCCATCCCTAGCTACTCCATCCTTACTCCTAGGTGTGTTTACCACCTTAGCTCTGTTTTGGTTTACAACAGTCCTTATTTCACCTTCCTATACACCATATACTGGGTTTTCTTTTTAACCTTAGAGATCTATAAGGCAGATACAGGCTTTCGCCATCCATCCCCATGCAGCAGAAATCGCTCAAGCTGGTCAAGAAAGAAATTTGTGTTTCTCAGGCTCCCCAGGTCCTCTGATTCATCAGCTTGCAGAAGACGTACCAAGCCGTTGTACTGCCGTTGGCTATTTTATGTTCTTTCATCCCTTGATCAGAATGTAATAATAAAAAAAAAAAATCAGACATAAACCCACCTTTCCTTTTAACCATCCTCAGGAAGGTACCTGTCAGTCTCACCCATCACTCCAAAAAATCCCATGGGTGATTTGGGGTTCCCTTAGAGAAAGGAGAAGCCAGCAGCAAAGACCCCGTTTACAAAGGAAAATTAAATTTTTCACCCAAAAAATACATTTAGCGTATGATGAAAACAACGTCAAACTTTGTCTATCTCAAAGTTTTCAGCAGAAGACCTCTTGGCTCGTTGTCTACCAGGTGCTGATTGCCTTTACGATCCCCGCTAGGTCCAGCAGCCAGAAAACCTTCCAGCCTCTTTCCTCCTTATTGATTTCACTAATTATTATCTTTGGTTTTAGCCTCATTTTCTTAAGCTGTTTCGACAGCCTTGTTGGCCCATCAATCAGGGTTCCGTAAGTACTTTTGAATTCCTTGGTGAATCTCAACTAAACTTGACAAGGGATGATGAGACTCACTCTTAAGAGGAAAAAAAGAAGAAATAAGAAAAAAAACTCACAACAGCAACAAGATGGAAAAAAGAGGCTGGGTGAAGGAAAGTGCCCCTTCTCTCTGCAGCTAAAGAAAATAAAATACACCCCAACTCTTCCCACCTCAAACTTGAGGTTTTTTTATTTTTGTGTCCCATTAGAAAGGGAAAAGCAACGCTCTCCTCACAACAAAAACCACAGCATAGGCTACAAAATAGGGAAAAGGAAAAAAAAAAATCATTAGGTTGTTTGCTTAAAGAATATAATCCAGATAAGGAAGATCTGCCAGGGGGAACAAACACCATCTCAATTAAGATTCAGCGGCGGTGGAGTATCAGGAACATGCCTCCTATGAGAAGTTTGCCCTCTGAGCCTGCCGTGCCTGGAATCTCAAAACACATGAAGGACAATTCCAACACTTTTTATTTCTTTTTTTTTTGATTTCTTAAGCCCGAAAACATCACTCCATGCCATTCTGACCTTCAAGTTTTATTTCCACTCTAAGGAGCCCAAGGCATCTTTTTAGCAGGATCCATTAGCAAACCTTTTGTGTGACACTCGTTCCTCTGGCTCGAGGACAAGGACGCTTCTTCGATGCTTTGGATCCACGAAACTCTCCTTCCCAGCACAGCCCTCATCATGCCCAAGTTTAACAACACAATGGGCTCCCGAGGACCAGGGAGATCTTTTAATCGTGCTGCAAGTGATGAATGGATGGAAGAAAACATCTAAAAAGTTGCCATCCCATGGTTTGCCCACAGACACTTTGGGAAATGCCATTTGGGCGAAGATGGGCAGATGAAATCAGGGCATCGCTGCACAGGAAAACCACAGAAATTAAAGGCAATGCCTGGTTTTGCTTCACCAAGTTCTAATTTAAGTAGGGAGGAGAGGAAAACTCAGTATGGAATTGGGAAGATGCAAAGCATATCAACGTTATATCTGCCAGAGGCATTTTTTGAGCGTGGTCATCACCGTCTTTGCTTTGTGTTACGACTCTTGGGGATGTTTTAGTCTCTGCTCCAAGGTGCTGAGCATCCCTGCACCAGGCAACTTGGCAGATAGCAGCGATTTCTGGATTTTCTGGATTTTTCTGGAATATTTTTTTAAAATTTCTGCGATTTTCCAGATTGCATTTGGAGGCCAGATGCCCACAGCCCAAACGCCAATTATCTAAGATGGTTTTGCTTCATACACCGAGAACAAAACCATTCTCCCGTCTCCTGCTGCTCCCCAAAATTGATGCCTTGACAAAGGTGAGAATACTTACACATAGTTGTATTATTACAGTTGCTGCTTAATTAAGTTATTAAGATAATTGCTTTGCCAGCTTGGCCACAACAACAGCTTTTACTAGCTGGTAATGCTGCTTGCTTTACAGTTGCGAGGATGGAGAAGCAGGTGAGAGATTTACACACAGGATGACAGTCAGCTCCATTACCTGACCTGATAATTTGCACTTCTGGAGAGGAAAAAAAAAAAAAAAAAAAAAAAAGGCCACTGCCTCTTTTCCAACCTGCTTGTTTTACGTTCGGCTTGGGTTTCGCTATCAACTAAATGCACTCAAGGGTAAAGACTCCTCGGGGACCTGTGAAACGCTGCTGTTGCAAACACAACATCTATATTTGTTGCCACGGTGATGGCTAATAACATTAAAATGGAACACGGGCCCTTTTTTGTGGCAGGATGCGGGCTGGAAAATGCATCTGCAAAGCGGGAGTTGATGGAGGGAAGGAGAAAACTCAGCGGAGCAGGCTGTCTGTTTGACACAAGTTGGGGTTTTCACATTTTGGGGGGGTCCTGCTCTGATAAGGACACCAAAGCCAAATCTGCATCCCAGGCAGGATGCCACAGTGATGGTGAAACCTGGCAAGCCTGAGCACGATGGTGCTGAGGTTTCCATATAGGGAAGAAATTCCAGCTTGGGGCCACAAAATTTCCCTCCTGGCCATCAAGACTAAGTTCTGCAGAGTGCAGACGTCTCCAGGATGACCCCTCCTAGCCAGAGAAAGCTATTCCTGAGCACGAGCCAATTTGTTTTAACTCTAAGCACCAATTTTCCTTCTTAAATACATTACAGCCGAAGGTAAATGGCTCTAAACAGAAAGTTAACTTCTCGCTCCCTCCACAGAGACCTGTCCCTGTGGTTATGGGCTCTGATCACAAACAATGCTTGTGAGACAGCAGCAGCATGGGACACAGTTGTTTTCAGCTTATGCCTGGCTTTTATTAAGAGGGGAAAAAAAAAAAAAAAGATTAAGTGATGTTATCTACAGGGGGCAATGACTTCTTCAAATCCACTTACGCAGCAATTTTAACAGGGAGTGAAAAATTAGGAGCAAGGTTTAGGTCTTTGGCATTTTATTCCGCACTGGCTGAAGAAGAGCAGCTTGTGAAGCATCTCATGAAAATTCATCAAGACGGGTCATAAACTGACGATTACATGGAGCACTTCAGCATCGGGAGAATATTGGGACTGTGAAGAGCTGCCTTGCAGAAAGTGGGACACCAAGGCAATGAACAGGGGAGGTGGGCTGGGCAGCAAGGGGGACCTGCCCTGCCTTCAGGCGGTGGCCTGAAGGTCTCCCACCAGCCCCAGGAGCTTGTTCTCCCCGTCTGCACTCAAGGATAGAACCACAGAATGGTTTGGGTTGGAAGGGACCTCCAAGACCATCTCGTTCCAAGCCCCTGCCACGGGCAGGGACACTTTCCACTAGCACAGGTTGCTCAAAGCCTCATCCAACCTGGATGGTGGTGGCCAAAAAAAGGCAGTTTCCCCTCCCAGCCATCCTACTACCTCTTCATGACACTTAGCAAACAAACCTAGATTAAACCCTTTAATTAGCATCTAAAAGCAGCGTGGGATTCCCTTCTTTTCCATCAGCTCCTTGGTCTCTCCCACACCTGCCTCTAGCTGTAGCGTGTTATCTCCCGACAAACCTAAAAAGAAGGCAATCATACAACACACCTCGGAGAACAGAATCCTTCTCATCTCTTATTTTTGCCCTGACATTTCTGTTCATTAGGAGCACGCTGCATACAGGCACTCGTACATCTTCATTGGGGAACCCACCGTTCCTATTCAACGTTAATTATTTCTCCCTGCAGCTTGCATGCCAAAGACGGTTACTAAAAAGCAAGCGGCTGCAACACAATGTATCGCAACGCTCGCTCGAACTACAATACCTGCACGTCAGCAAAACATCTGCTTTCCCCTGAAACTTTGCCAAGAACAAAGAATCTACCATAACCCCTGGCACCTTGTGCCAAGTGCTAATTAGCCTCCCTAGTAAAGGTATTGCTTTTTTTTTCTAGCCTGAATTTGTTTGGAAGCTTCATCTTCCACCTACTGGGTTTTATTACATCTCTGATGGCCAGACCAAAACACTCACCTTCCTAATTTTGCTCCCCTGGGATCAAATTGTCCCTTTTTCTCTCCTCTGCTATATATTATCCAACCCTAGAAGAAAAATGAGAGTAAGCCAAGTGCTAAGCTTCCTTTTCTTTTTTTTTTTTTTAATTTTTCTGATTCTAATGATTCCCCACCATGTAATATTATTTTGTCTAAAGCACTTATTTCATTTGCAAAAACTGTTCCCAACTTGACCAAAACAGAAAGCATCATTTTCAAAGTGGTGGCACATCCTTTGCTGTCAATTTTCTAACAGAAACTGGTGCTGTCCAGATAACATGTTTTGATGGGAATTTAGGATGGTCAGAGTTAGGAGAGAGAAATTTCACCCTTGATATCACGAGATGGCCAAGCACATAGAAAACTAACATCCATTAGTAGCTCCCTGGCACCGGGACTTGTCCGAGCCTTTTAAATTCCCAGACTCTCAAATCTAGAAAAGCAGTTCTGCACTTAATTTAGTGGAATATCTTTATTCAACCCTAAACGTACGCAATCAGCATTGGCTTGATGTATTCCAGCCAGCAGCGACTTGGGGGACCGACTCGAACCGGAGACTTCATGAATATTCTGCAGACCAACATTTGTTTGCAGTATTTCAATATTTCCTAATAACCAGGGAAAGAAAAAAAAATGCATACCAGGAGGCCAAGCTCATGAATGCTTTATAAAGCCAGGTCTCCCCTGAAGTATCGTAAATGGCAAATGTTGCTCGCTACATAGAGATATGCAAAAAACTTTCTGCTTTTTCGCTGCCTTCCATCCTCTGAGAGCTCCCCTTTCTGATGGGCAGCAACCCCCAGGTCCCATCTGGAGGACGGAGGAGAGGAGGTGGCCGTGACTTCCTGACACTTGCGACATCCTTACAGGTTCCTTTTTACAGGAAATATAAAATAAATGTCTTGCAGATGCTTTTTGTCCTACTGCACTATGGCTGGAGAAATCCCTTCTTTTAGGGCAACTCTTAGCACAGATTATTAATATTTTTATGATAATATAATAAATATCTTAAAATGTAACTAATATATAAAATATAATATGTAAAACAATACAATATATAAAAATAATACGATAAATATAA
>NW_010114108.1:0-4507 GCF_000699245.1 Pterocles gutturalis
GTACCCAGCACCCTGCAGTGTACAGAACAGCGTCCACCCAAGGCAGGGCACACGGTCCCCCGCAGGCAGCAGTGCGCAGTCCCGCTGACGTCCCCCTGAGCAAGGGACAGGAGCCCAGGGAGTCATTTCCCTGGGGAAAAAGGGCCCCAGATAGTCTGGGGGTGCCAGACTGTGGCCCCTGTGAGTCCCCATGGGAGCAGGTGCTCCCCAACCTCTGCCCCCTACCCCCTCTGCGGCAGAACTCAGAGCGGGGGTGTGTCATGGACTTTTGGCCCGATAGAGGCCATGGGTAAGTCAACAAGAGGCGTGGGGCACATGGGGCAGAGCCTGCTCCCAAGCATCCCCCCAGGGCACCTGGGGCTGCAGCCCCAGGCCGCTGCCAGGTCCCCAGTAGCCATCCTGCTCAGTCCCTTGGCATCCCCAAGACCTGGCCAGCAGCACTGCAGAGGCTATGGGGTCCATGGAGTCCCCTGAACCTCCCAGCTGCCCTGGGGGTTCTGCCCCATGGTGGAGTTGGGTCCCCAGCTCCCAGCTCTGCATCCTGGCAGGGGCACATGCCTTGATCCATCAGGAGAGGCCGGTACTGGTGGCACTAAATCCTCCCTTAAGGAGCTCTGACAGCTCCCGGGCAGTGCTGGCTGCACTTTACACCTGCCTCTAGGGACACCAATTCCTGGATTGACCCCACTGGCTGCCTTTGGTTCCAGGGCCAGGGGAGCTGGGGTGGACTCAGCTGCATCACCATCAGAGCCCTGCAGCCCCGCACCCCACTGCCAAGTGGCAGCGGAAGAGGTGGCACTGCAGGTCCCCTGGGACTGCATGGCCTCAGGTTTGGCCTTGGTCCAGTTGATCCTGCCCCACTCCCAGCCCAATGCCTGGGTGCCAAGAGTGCTCCCAAGCTGGTGCATAGGTTTCGGAGCAGAAACAGGGGTCCTTGGCAGCAATGGGGCAGGGGTGAGCTGGCTGCAGGCAGGCAGGGTGCAGGTTGGGGGCAGGCTGGGGGGCAGCCACCCTGGTCCCGTGGTGGCCAGGCTGGGTGCCTCCTGCTCTGGCCCCACCCAGGGATGCAGTCACTTCCCAGCAGAGCCCCGTTCCCTCCCACCAGCTCAGGGAATTGCCAAATAAGAGCAAAGTGTTGGCCGGGGAGAGCAACCGGGGCGGGAACTTGGGTGAAGCCTTCAGCATCCTAGCAGCAGAGTTTGCCTGGGCCCTGGTGAGGTGGCTGGGGACAGGCCAGCAGCTGGGGATGTGAGGGGCTGGAGGGAACCACTCTAGTGAAACCTGCTGTCCTGGCTGCGCTGCACCCAGCAGCCCCTGCTCGCATCCTGCCCTGGGCACTGAGGGCTGTCACTCCTGAGCACAAGGAGGTTGTGGGGCCACAGTGGCCTTGCAGAGGTGCTGGGAAGAGGCCACCAGCAACGTGGAGCTGCCAATTAGGTGTCAGGCATGCCTCAGTCTGTGCCACCATCTGACTCCCCTCTAAGTGCCCAGGGGTATCACTTTGCACCCATCAGTGCAGTACCCACTGCCTTTGCGCACTGCCACCCAGGGCTGGACACAGCACAGTGCTGGAGCAGGTGGAGATTTATTACTTTAAGGCAGTTGACATTTTTGCCGACAGCCCGAGACTGCCTGGATCGCTGTGATGAGCTCTGACCTGGCCAAGGGACACTCTGTGCTCACAGGCGCATGCTGTCCTGCCAGCCAAGGGGGGCATGGGAGTCCCTGGGGAGGCAGGCGGGTGGGCACTGGGGGTCTGCCCTGTGCTTCCTCCTCTGGAGCCAGGAGCTGTGCTGCACCTCGCCCCAGGGAGGAGGTGACACCAGCGCTAGCACTTAGTGCTGTCAGCACATTCAGGTCGCTGGCACAGTGACCAGGTGACTCCCAGAGCCCCACACATGGTACAGTCTGTCCAGGCTTCGGCATGGACCCCGGGTGGCTGCACTGGTGGTGGGCTTCCAGCCCTGCCTGCAGCACCCATTGCGGCCAGCCTGCCCTCCCCAATGCTGCTCCTTCACCATGTCCCCCCTTCCAGCCCTTCCCTGCAGTGGTCGGTGGCTCCCATCCCTGTATCTGCTGGGACCGGACTCTGTGCTGAAGAACTTGACAAGCTGCTGTGGACCAAGAGCGGGGACACGCTGCCAAAGACAGCACCTCACAGCCCACGGCCAGCAGCAAACTGCCGCTCCACACCCCATGGTCAGCGTCTGTCCCGTGCTACAGTTTGCCCCTTTCTTTGAGCCCCACACCCCACACTGAATTTGCCCTGTCCCACACCAGCACAGAACCAGTCAGACCCTGCTACACATGGCAGCCACCCAACCTGGCTTGACCTGCCCCATGCCAGGATAAATGTGGCCTTCCAGAGGATTTTTCATGTTTTAACTACTTCGTTTAGTATCTAACTAAACCAGGGCAGGTCCCTAGGGTCAGCAAACAATGCTCGGGAGCCTCCCAGCCACTCCCTAGGGCTCCAGGCTGCCCTAGGGATTTGTGCTGCCGCTGCTCGTCCTTGTCTGCTCACCCCGGTCTTTGGCGGACACCTCAGAGATTTGACGCATCTCCCCCTTTTAGCTCAATAAACCAGCTGGGGTTGAATTTTTTGTTCTCAATCCTAAAAAACCTGGCTGTGCCATGCTGGCCATGCTCCAGCCAGTTCCCCTTTAGCTTCTCCTCCAGTTTCCAGGGTTGGTTTTCATCAAAGAAGGACTGGCTATCAAAAGGAGGATTTATTTATAGGGTGTCAAATACTCTGTGTGGCAGCATAGGTCCGTTATACCCCGTTCCCGAGTGGCTCTGTGGCCGCACACAGCTGTTCCACCCTTCATCCTGGCCAGGCACAAGCCAATTTCAACACCTTCCTAACATCTCTCCGATGGGATCCATTTCCCAGGAGAAACATCAGTCATGGCACTAAATAAAACTCTTCCTGGCCTTGCCCTTCCTAGGGTACAGGGTGGCACATCAGACCCCACAATGACCAAGATCCCCCCCACACACCTCCAGCATCCTTCCTTGTAGCCAGCACTCAGCAGCTGGCCACAGGGAAGAGCTTTTTGCATTGCTTTACTCTTTTTTGCTTTCCTGCCACAGTTTACCAAGTGCCAGAGAGTTTTTCCTACATTGCGGAGGCGTGTGCCCAAGGACTGGTGACACATTAGCTTTGAGGAGCTAGGCAGGCAGCTGCCCACAAAGCTCCAGGCAGGAGCAGCTGCCTGAGTGGTGCCTACGGCAGCTTACCTGGCTCCACACTCTTAGCAGGATCCATTTGGTCCCTGCCCTGCATCTCAGCCTGGTTCAGTATCAGCGTCGCAGGAATGGGATCCTGACACTCTTCCCCACAGACGCTTTCCATATAAGGCCCCCCTCTTCCTTCACCCCCCCGCTGCCCCGAGGTCCAGCACTCACACAGGGGAGGAGTTGCTGGCGCAACTACGCCTGCATACGTACATCTGTAGCTTTCTTCTCTGCCTGCTCCAGCTTCTCCTGGGCCTCCTTGACAGACTCGGAGTACTTCTCCACCTCATCCTCTGTGCCCTTCAGCTTCTTCTGCAGGCTCTGCTGTTCCTCCTCCAGCTGGGGGAAGGACGGAGGGTGGGGGTCAGGGCAGATGGTTGTGCCCACAAGGCTCAAGGGGCACAGCCATCCTCCTCCCAGGCAACCCCAGGCTCGGGGCACAGGAGGAGCACACAGATGTGCTCCCTCTGTCAACTCTGGGGCCCCATGTCCTCAGGGAGCCCTTGGTCCCCAGGGCTGGCACAGCCCCAAGCGTCCCTGAGCCTGGTGGGGGCAAGGGAGTGGTGGGCTCCCTCCTTGTGTAGGGGATGGGAGAGGTCTCAACTTGGGGACAAAGGTTCAGGGAGCACCAAGAAGGTCCTCATCTCAATGTGGCTGGGGTGGAGTAGGCTGTCCCCAAAGGTCTCCCTGGCAGAAGGATACGGAGGTGGCACTGGGGTGTCCCACCAATACAAGGCATGTTTGAGGGGACTAATGTGAGCAGTCAGGGGCAACAGGCTGGACTACTAGTCCTTGGGGACTGGCACCCAGTGGGGTTAGGTCCCCAGGGACAGCCACCTAGCAGGGTATGGTCCCCAGGGATGGTCATGCAGCAGGGGGAGGTCCCCAGGGACAGGCACTCAACGGGTTGAGGACCCCAGAGACAAGCACCCAGCAGGGTGAGGTCCCCAGGGATGGCCATGAAGCAAGGTGAGGCCCCCAGGTACAGGCACACAGTGGGGTGAAGTCCCCAGGGCTGAGCAGCCCGAAAGCTGGGATGCACAAGCTGGACTCCCAGCAGGACAAGGTCCCCAGGACAGCACACCCTAGGAGAAGGGTCCACAGGCTGAACACCCAGCAGGACGGGGTCCCCAGGGCTGGGGACTCTTAAGGCGGGGGGGTCTGTGGGACACCCACCTGCTTGCAGCGGTCCTCCGCCTGCTTCTTGTCGGCCTCCGCCTGCTCAGCACGGTCGATGGCGTTCTCCTTGTCCAGTTTCAGCATCTGCATC
>NW_010114109.1:0-4124 GCF_000699245.1 Pterocles gutturalis
AGGGGAAGTTGGGGGGAAGGGAGCAACCACGTGGCGCTTGGTGGGGCACGGTTGCTGCTCAGCCCTTACCCACGACACTCACATGGTGCAGAAGCCTTTTTTTAGATTAAATAGGGGTTTTGCCCTTGGTGCTTGAGCTGTTCAGAGATGGGAACTCAAGTATGCATTGCCATTCCTGGGGAGGGGGAATGGGATTTTAGGGGCAAGAAACATCGTGATTCTTCTGAGCCTTCAAAATACAACAGAACCCTTCTCCCTTGTGAAGCATTAATATTATTGTCAGCTGTTTCCAGTGGTTAGTGTCCTTCCACATTGTGATTATCTGCCTGTGCTATCCGTACATCTTATCTTACCTGACCATAGTAGTATTTCCACCATACGTGTTGCTGTGTGATCTAATTTTAATTGTCTTTTCATGAAAAACACAAGGAAATTGGTTCTCAACTGGAAAGAAATATAATCTATGAGACAGTGTTCTTATGAGGAAAAAAGATGTTAGAAAAATCTGTAATGAAAGAATTGGGGTGACTTTGCATGGAACAAACAGATTTGCACACATAAATGAGCCAGCAGACAAAGACAGCACATTCCTGTCTATCTCCACTCGGTGGCCCAAACAGATAAACTCTCCACATTCATCATCCTTTGAAATGGGTTGGATTCAATCCTGAAACCATTTTGCCTCTGACCTGTCAAAGGTCTGCAGAATGAAGCCCAAGAGAATTTCGATATACCTAAAATTTGTTTTCACAGTATAGCCTGCTGTAGGAAGGTTGAGTTTGCATCAACTGCACTACAATCAGGGTGCCTGGCATCTATCTTGTGCAACATCTAGGGATATCCTAGTGCGACATGTCAAAACATAAGAAAGAGGAGACAGATGGCAAGCTTCTCTAAAACGCCTGGAAGACCCTTCTTTGTAGCAGTCATGGTCCTTATTTTGAATCATTAACTCTGCAAGGAGTCCTGTGCTGTCTGGAAGGACAGTCAGGTTACCTCTCCTTGGATTTGGAGGGTTAAGTGCATGTTTGCACTCTCTGTTTAGAATCAGGACACCAGCAAGCAAGGATGACAAACTGGCAAGAAGAGTGTGCAAAGGAGTGCATGGCTGTCAGGCTGCTGCCCGTGAGAGCCCTCAGCACTGCCTGGCCTCGAGGATGCTCGCTCCTGTGCCCTTAGGTAGGTTTCACCATCCCTGTCGCAGTCTGAGCAGGGTTTGATTTGTCCGACAAGATACCCTCAGCAGGGTGGACAACTCCATTTGCACAGGATCTTTCAGTCTCACCATTTATCTGTGAAAAGAAGTAATTACCTTTGCCTCTCAATTGTCTTCCTGATGTAGGCGTCTAAAATAGCTAATGTCAGCTACACCCTGTAAGTGTTAGTCTCTCTTCATTGACTCTAAGGAGAGCTTTGGTGACAATACTGACTCCACAGACAGGTAAAGCTGGCTGTAGTGCATCTCACCGGGGACCTGAGCTTACAGCCTAGAACTGAAAGGGAACTTGAAAAACGTCCTCAGCTTCCTTCTGTGGGATTACGGCCCCTTACTACTCCCATAGCAGAATGCAGCCATGGTGGTGTCAGCAGCACAGAGAGGGCTGCACAGTGAAACAGTCTTGTCCTGTCAGATCATACGGTGAGCACACCTCCCTTCACACCCAAAATATCCACCCTAGCTTTCTTCCCCAACAGTGCACAGGATGCATAGGACATCTGTAAAATGCTCAACCTCATTTCTACACTTACTTCCTACAGCTGTTGCGAATACCCAGATATGTTCACACATGCACACAAACACACACCTACATGTGTACTCACACTTCAGAGGAATAACACTTCGGGGGAGATTCAGTATCTGAAAAGCTGCAGTGTTCCTGGAGGTTACTTGAATAACAGGAGCTGGAAGGCCAGGCCAACAGCTCTGCATATCAGACCAGAACAAAAATATTTCTCTAGGAGCAGAAAGCCTTGACAAGTTTTAGAAATATCAGAGATATCGGAAATATGACCTGTTGGCACAGCAATGGTTGAGGGGAGAAATATGTCTTTAGATACCGTCATTGCACAAGTGCTGAGAAGAGACTGGGAGTGCACATGGGGGCTGGCAGGAAGGCAGGGGAAAGGAAAGGCAGGCTCTGCCATACAGCTTCCTCCCCAGACCTGCAGCACTGGCTGTTCCTCAGCACTCTGTCCTTGTGCCCTTGAACAATACTACTCTGCCTTGGATTTTTTGCCCATTGAGGTTTTGATGTTAAAATCTCCTCCCAGGCAGTGTTTGGCTATCTCCACCCCCATGCTCCCCCAGTTTCTCCAGCCTCAGCATTACCACCCACAGGCAAACAGCCCCTTGCACTGCCACAAGCCACCTAGGAATTGGCTGTTTGAAGTGTGTAAGCAGCCGAAACCCCTCGTCCCCATCTCCTGAAGCTCCTGGTGCCCTGCAGAGGAAGCCTGGGCTATGGCTCTGGATGGGCAGAGCCTGGTGGGCAACCCAGCCCCCCTCCCGCCTGGTCCTTCCCAGTGGCCCGGAGGGGTTTGTAGAGGTGGCTGCTTCTGGTTCCTGGGGAGCGGGGAGGGTGTTGGCAGCTGCTGGTGATGGCAGCGGATGGACCAAGGCAACAGGGGGTCTGTACATCCCAAGATGGATGGGTTTAGGGACCCTGTTTGCTGGCAAGAGGTGAAAAATATGTAGGAGGGCTGGTGAGAGTGTAAAACACTCTCATGCCCAGCTCCCATGGTGCTTGTGAACCAACCTGTCTGCCTGTCGAATTCCCTTATTTGCTTCAGAAAAAATATGAACACAGACTTTTTGTTATTTCTTCCTCACCAGAGCTGCTGTGCCCTTTTTATTGGTTTTACAAAACCCGTAAGGCTGTGTGTGCTCATGTCACCGCTGGGCTGAGATTGCCTGTACCTGGCTGTGTCAGGGGGGTCCCTGGCCATTCCCTTCCCAGGATAGGAATCATTGCAGCAAGCCAGCAAGAAGCTCTGTTGTTCTGCTGGAGTTTCAAGAAATAAATGTCCCCAGGCTAGTCTGGGTTGCAAAATCACTGTGTGTGAAGCTTTCGAAACCTTTCATGTATATGAGCTGATGGGAAGACTGTGAATAGGAAGAAACTCTGGGAGAGAGGGCAGATAGACAGAGTGCTGACATTTGCATTCAGCCCTGAGCACATCCAGACAACCCCTGGGTCATCTGGAGGGAGGTGCAGGTAAGGTATCCAGGTATCCAGGGTATTCTGCCCTGGATATCTCCTACCTGGCAGTCCCTGTGAAATAGCTATGTTTACTTGCTGCTGTTTTCAGAGGTTGGCAGCAGGCTTCTAGCTGGCATTTTCAGAGCCCAAAGCAAGGGAAATAGCACTGCTCTCCCCTGCTTGCATTTTTTTACAATGCTTTGTATTCGGTTCAGGCAGTGTCAGGACTGCTGGCAACTTCTTGCAGCTTACTAGGGCTGAGCCTCTCCCCTTTCCCAGGACTACACTGGCATCATCTGAAAAAACTGTTTATTTCTGATGTAATTCCCTAGTATGACATTTTCTTATCAATAATAATTGTAGCTCTGAGTAGTGATTGCAAATGAGAGCAGACATGAGTCTGGGCACAAGTGATGGGGAAGGATGTAAAAACATAGAGTAGGATGGGTAAATGAAGGGACAGAGGTGAGATGCAGTCAGGGTGGGAGGGTGGAGAGGCTATCCAGTCTCTGAAAGGTGTACAGAATTGTGTGCTTCACATAGCCTCTTAAAACCATCTTCTCTGCATGGACCATACTAACCCTGCTTTAAGAAAACTGGGGTGAGCAATGTCCTCTGCTGTGACATCCCATTAATCCTCCTTTCAGATGTGAGAGTGTTGTAAGCCATTGACTGAATGGTGCTGGCAGAGCAGATGATACTGCACATAACCTCGACAGTAAGAGAACACGGAAAAAGTTTCCAGGCTGCTTGGCAGGGGTGGCCTTGGTGTGTTTTCTGAAAGGGGAGCCCTAGGATCACACTGCTATGCTGAGTTTGAAAGTCCCATGTGCCCAGAATGCACAGCTAGTATGTGGTTAACCATATGGTTGTTCAGTGTCTTTGGGAGTAGTTTACAACTGTGTGTGGGTGGTAGATTCAGCA
>NW_010114109.1:4155-6918 GCF_000699245.1 Pterocles gutturalis
ATGCTGAAGAAATTCTCTGATGTGCTGCAGCTGTAATACCTCTTGCACTCCGGCTACCTTGTCCGTCACGTTAAAGATGACTTATGACACAAGTGTGTGTGTGGCTTGCTGCCATCTTGTATTCTTAGCTGAGGTCAGCCTTACATGGTGTGTCCTTATTTCCAGGCTTTTCTTGTCTGCGGTGTTATGTCCTTCCCATTTACTAAACAGCTTTCTGTCTCCTGGAAAGCAGGAATTCTGCTTTCGTGTTATCTTGATCCTAATTAAGGTCCAGATATTCTCATCATCACAAACATCATTAGGAAAATGCCACCTACCCCAGCAAGTTCTGGGGCAGTCCTGAAATGTGTAGCTGCAAGCAGTTGTTTCCTTGAAAGGAATCTCAAGTCTGGCACTTTAGCGTTCTATGAAAATTTTCTTGATCTGCCTGAAAAAATATGTATTACTTAGTGTTCTCCTGATACCACCAGCCAGCTTTTCTGCTTCTGTCCTCCTGGGTACCCTTTCCTGCTTATCTCAATTTACCCTTCACCTTTCTTCCACTGAAGTTCCTAACTCCAAGCATGTCTCTGACGTAGCTGCACAACCATTGCAACCCTCAGCCTCCACTGACCCCAGGGAGAGCAGAAACAAGAGATTGTGCCTTTCTAGCCAGCACCCAAATAATACATGAAAATTCAGTGCCATAAACACATTGCATTTCTCTTGCAAACCTAGTGCTTAGGGACCTTAAACATCCTATGGCCAGTGAGCAGCTGGGTTCTTTCCATCCAGCATGGTGCTGTCTTTGTGTTGTGAGTAAATTTCCCAGAGTACCAAACCAGTATCTGCTAAAACATCCTGGTCTGAGTGGTTAAGTGCTGACATGTCTAAGCTCCATTGGAACCTACAGCTGGAAACTCCCCCAGTCTCCGTCCTCCTTGTGCCCTGTCCGTAGGCGGTTGTCATGAACAGTGCCTGGCACAACACGGGCAGATAAGCGGTTGTGGTCATTTGTATGCAACACCTTTGTCATTAAGACACTCACGGGGTCAGAGAACACCCACGGAAACTCAGAGGGACTTCTGCATATTTTGAGGTTCTCCACCCATAAATATATCATTCTCTACATTTATGTCTTCGTAGCTTCTATGCAATTCCAGAGCTGAGAACACTGTAGCATTAGAATGTCGCAAGCTCAACTCTTCTTTCCTAAGACACATAATTTTTAAGCACTGTAAGCACATGGAAAGGATTAAATTAAGAAGCACCAGGTGCAAAGGAAACCTCCCTACTGCACCATCATAAGCTAGACCTTAATCAAGAATATGAAAGCAATTTTAATAATGCTGCATTTCACTGGGTAATTGGAGGATGACAACAGATTAAGTAGCATAATTTTCTACCCTGTGATCACACATTTGCATTTTCACTGATGCTGCCCTGTGTGGGGAAGGGAACTGGGTGAATACAGAGAGTGGCCAGTTCTCCAGAGGAAATGTATACAAGATCTGTCCTGGCAGCCAAGCACATCCTGGAATTAATCTGGCAAAGGGTGACACTAAGGCTGTTAATAAGAGTTGGTCATTTGGCTCTCTCCTTGAAGACAACCAGTACTGTGATGCTGGAAAGCAATGAGCAATTTCACCACTTGCAGATAATTCTTGCCTTCTCTGAAGTACTTGCTAGACCCAAAGTGAGAGATCAGTGGATGGAAGGAATATAACCACAACCTACTCCGGTACTTCCTCTGCCTAATATTTTTCCATCTCTCTGAGTCGTTAAGGAGAGTGGAAGGATTAGTCTGTGGGTTGAGGTTTTTCTTTCATGTCTGACCAGCTACAATCAACATCTACTCCAACTAAACTTGTGAACTGCAGCTAAGTCATCTGTGGAGACACCTAAGAGATGTCAAGCATTTTTATCACATTTTTTCTCACACAGATAAAAATTTTACTGACAGTTTCCCTCTGATACAGATGCCTTAGCTAAAGGGTGGTAGAGAAACCTGCTCTGGTGAAGTGGTATAAAACCTAGAAAAACAAAGTGTGTCTCCGAAAGTGCTGAAAATGGCATACTAAGCCTGCAATGAAGGGCTCACTTTTGTCGCATGGTGTTTGCAAAAGGAGCGGCATCGTACAGGTCCCAGTGCTCATTTTGAAAGATGAAGTAAGGATGGCTTTCAGCAGCTTTTCCCATGCCGTTGAGGTGGCGACAAGCACCTCTACCCTCAACACATGGACAGAAGATTTCAGGAACTCTTGGATGGTGCCTGTCTCCATGGCACTGTTTTGGAGCCAAGGATAAAAGCTGTGTGGCAGCCTCAGTCTGTTTTTTACTGAACTGCCTTTGGGATGGAGCTGGATTTCAGGTCTGACACTGCAACTCCTGCTGAACACTCCATGGTGCTCTGCTTCCAGCGCTTGGGAGATTGAATCTCATGTTTCATGCAGGTGCAGGGAAATTTGCATCTGTCACTTCTGCCTGCTTTTCATGTCTCTTTTCATTAGGTATGAGGATGGACACAAAGGTCATGGAGGACCGTAACCTCATCATGCAATGGGAAGACACTGCAGAGGCCCACGTTGCAGTTCAGAGGCTTGTGCATGGGCTGGCAGGTTGGGCCTTTTGAGCTGACGTTGCTGTGGGTGACTCATACAGGGTACTGCAGGGCTCACTGGACCAGAACATTGGCACATAAAGATGAAAGAACTGCTGTGCTGAATGAGGAGAGTCCTCAGCCTCTGGTCTGCAGGAGGTCAGGAGGGCAGAGCCAGAGCGGTT
>NW_010114109.1:6949-12323 GCF_000699245.1 Pterocles gutturalis
GGAGTCACTTCTGCAAAGAGACGCAGAGGTGAGACCTCCTCATTCCAGTGAAACAAAATCTCCTTGTGCTATATGTCCTCTGTGGAACAGGAGGAAAATATTTTAATTGTACTCTTGTTGACCCACTCCTTCTGCTTCTGAAGTTTTGAATGGTTTACTCCAGTCTCAGAGCATTGCAAGTGATTTCCCCTCCTGGTGTGTACAAACCCCCACACTCCCCCCGCCTTTCCTTTGGGCTATTTTCTCCCACCCACAATATCAAGAAATGAGGTGCCACGAAACCCTTTCTGATTCATCACAAAAGTGAGGAAGATCTTAGTAAGACATGAGAGATAAGGTGCAGAGCACTGACAGCATTTTGTTTCCAGCTGGTGAGATGAGGTTTGCTTCCAGCAAAGCCAGCTGGAGCCTGGTGGCTTCAAGCAGCCTGGAGGCTTGGACTGGGGAGTGCAGTGTCGCACTGGTGAAGAAAACCTGTTTCCAGAGCAGGACTGTTTGCACTCCCTTCGACTCACAGGTCTGACCAATCTTTGCACTTGGGGAACCATGGACAGGAAGCAAACCTTGCTGAAAGCCTATGGAGATGCAGTGGAGCAGCAAAGGAAGGCTTGGAGGTTTGCAAACTGTCTGCACATATGGGTGATTCCTACATGCCATTGGCAAGAGCAAAGTGAATCCAAAAAACATGAGGTAAGAGAGATGTGGAGCCTGTTGTACCCTACCATGAATTCCAATTCTGCATGTTTTCAGGAACAGTTTGGGAGAAGCTTGCAGGGTTTATTCTTGTGTCACTGAGGAGGGACCTGTTCTGTTACTGTTCTTCATCCCTGTTGGCTTGGCCTGTGCAGCACAGCTTTCAGGGCAGAAACTGGGTTTGGAGCTGCTCAGCATTACAGATTTATTATTGTTAAAATGAACTCCAAACCTATTTGTGAAGACATCAGGCAGCACTAAGAGTTGTGTGACACACTGTAGCTGCTACAGATCCTTCAGACCAGGGAAAGTTTCTGCACAGGAAGCAGACCCGAGGTCCTCCGGCTTGCTCTGCCCTGTTCTCATAATTTGGCCAATGAAACAATGAAGCATTTAGCTACTAAAATAGCACTGCACAGGACACCGTGCAGAGGTGCTAAATCCGTTCCTGAAAGCAATGTGAGCACATTCAGGAGAGATGATGCGTGACTTTGGAGCCCTGATGTTTGGCTGATGTTGTATGTTTAGGCTGGAAAGCAGCTGCTTTGACCTCAGAGCACTACTGGATTCATGGAGAAGGGACACGAAATTCCTTCTTCAGCTGCTACACTTTGATCACAAAAATTGTCTGTGTTGGGACATCCTCAGAAGCTGCATTTCTTGACTAACATGAGGTCCCAGAGCGTGTGGCTCTCCGCAGGCCTGGCGCATCGTGCCATTTCTCATTCTGCCAAACAGATGCAAAGTGAACTTTCTTCCCCCGAACACCATGGGTTTCCGCTTTCCTTTGGGAGGAAATGTTTAACCACATCTGTGAAAACCCTCTTTGGTTCTGTTGGCACGTATCGCTTGGGTCTTGTCACTATTTTTCCTCTCGCTACATCATTGCGGTTTGAACAACTGGGTTTCCACTGCCTTGCTGTTTAGTAACTAATTTCTAGTTATCTCCCAGGGCTGCAGGACTTCTTTCTGTTCACAGTCCAGAGAGTGACAAGGAAGCTACTGATTATTCCCCTCATGGGCTAAACAGAATAATTAACATGTGGCTGATAAGGGAGGACAGAACTTGTTGGTGTTGGTCTGCCAGTGCTAAATTACACTCTCATGGAGTGAGAGGTTTTACCTTGTCCCCAACATCTTCTCTGAAAAATTGTGTGGGATATAAAATCTTGTCCAATACTGAATCTGTTCCTAATAGCAGTGATCATTGCATTACCACAGGGTTGCAAGTAGTCTTCAGATTTTCCAAGCACCAGGATTAAAGGCTGCACTTGGTACTCCAAGACAAGATTGTTTAGGCTACATCAAGCAGGGTGTTATCTCTCACCAAGCCTTTGCTAGTTTTTTCTAGTTGTGGAAAAAAAAAATCACACACACACCCCCCATTCACTTCTAATCATCACTAAGCTGCAGAGCAATTGTAATGTTACAGGATTATTTTGGTAAATTTAGCTGCTTCCAGTAGATGGCAGTACAGTAGTGCAGTCCCGATCGAGGTTAGTTCCTGCCCTGCCTGGGCTGCTGGAATAATACCGCTGTTACTTCGGGCACAGAGTGGTTTTTTTTTTCTTCTGGCACTCGAAGTAAAATGGGGTTCAAAACATTCTTGTTCTTTTCATTTCCTGTCCACTAGAATATGTTATTTCTATTTTATGCATTTTTATAACTTTTTTTTGTTTTATTTTTCAATGTGCATAAATCCACAATCACTTCCTTTTAGAAAATTTGTCAAGATACTAAGTGTTTTCTATTGTATTCACACATATGCTAACCACTGGGCACTGCTCTTTCATGTATAAAATTTCTGCCCTCAAGTTACGCGTCTGGGCTCTCTGTAGAGCAGAAAGGGAGAATCAGGCACTTCACACCAGCTCCACAGCAGCTAGCAGGCAAAGCACTGACCAGTTACAAGAAGCAGCTGGTAATTTTAACCGATTGATTACATTTCAAATAGATTTGTTAGGTTTTTAGGTACACTATGCAGTTTCAAAAAGTCAAAAATGTTGTAGACTGATACGCTTGCATTTAAAATTAAAAAAAAAAAAAAAGCCAAATATGAAGGCACTTGTTTTTACTGCTAATATCAAAGTCAGTTCTGGTAAAAACATGTTATCCTACTGATTGTGCTTATGCATAGCAAGAGTGGATATCACAACCCCTTCATATGGATCTCCAAAAGCCATTCTTTAAAACAGTTGTCTTCAAGTCAACTAACTTAAGTTATTCATTAATCAACTACTTAAGTTAGCAAAAAAAAAAAATCTAACAAGAAATGTGGGTAGCATATTCTAGTTTACCTTTACATTATGATAAATGTAAATTAGAATTTGTATTTATTTAACCATGCACTTGTGGCTTTTAAGCCAAGACAAGTTGACTCATAAAAGACAATTCTTAGCATTTGATTTTCCTTCTGTTTAGTTAAAACGCATTCCAATTCTTTCTCACTGACCTACCATAGAATTTATTAACTTATTACCCAATTCATAAAAAGCTAGTAAAATTTAAATATTTCCCCATGATTCATCAAAGCTTCTAGTCCACCAAGTTTTGCCTTTGCACAGAAAAAAAAAAAAAAAACAAACCTCAAAGTATTTTTCTTTGCAAGCAAGTGTGCTGAGGCTTGGGGAGAGAGGGAGAAGCAGGGTGTGTCTCTCAAGGATTTGGGCATCACAAGTGCGGGGGATGGCACCTTCCCCCATCTGGGATCCATAACCCTGAGTCCTTTCCTGAAATGAGGAACCTAACACAACCCTTGAGGACATCTAGATGTGTAGATATGTGCATGCATGTATGTATAAAGACAGAAAAACAGTACTCTCTTCTTTACCCAACTAGACCTTTCATGGTTCTTGAAGCACATCAGCATCCTGTCTGGTGCTCAGACAACCACCCACCCAGGACAGGAGGCCTGGTGTGCCCTGAGTGGAGCACTGACTGCCAGCCCCTATGCTGTTACACCCAAGGGCTCTGCAAGCCTCTCCTGCTCCGTTACCACTTGGCCGTGTTCATCCTGGATGTTGAGATGCAGGATTTCAGGCTTTGGCGGGGTTAGGTGGCTGTTGGTTGGGATTCTGGGAATGACAGTTTCAAGCAAAACTTCAAAGTAAGGCCAATTTAGTCCTTTGACTTCATTATGCTAACTTGCTTATTTTCTTATTTGATATTGGCAGTCAGCCAGTACTATTTATTGGATTTGGTACCAATATGTTTATTCAAAAGGAATGCTGGCTTGGGCTTTCTAGCTAGACTTCTACAGAAGTTGATTTTCTAACTCTGCGATCTGCTGTTTGCAACTTTGTAAAAAGTTCTGGAATTAAATATTCTATATTTAGCATGTGATCAAAAACAATTTTCCATTTGCTGAGAAAATGAGCAGAATGGTTAAACTACAGAGGAAACTGTAAGGGGAAAATCAGCAGCAGTCTTCTGACTATCAAAACTGGTGTGACATACACGTGCACGTCCCAGCTGCTTAAAGGACCCGAGTGGAAAAAAAAAGGAAATTTGCCAGGGAAATGGTGTTTTTTTGAGGGGGAAAAAATGCAATGGTCTGTGTATATGTCACCAAAACCACATCTTTGAATCATTCACAGCTGCCTTTCATGCAGAGAGAGGGGGTAAAGGCACTGCCACCACGTGGTGCTTGCTCCCAGGGTAAGTAAGGGCCAGAGCTGGCTGTGCTGCAGCTCCACATCCGCAGTGGCTGCAGGTAGGACCTGGTGCTGGGCTTGGTTTAACTACAGCTGGAAATGCTGTCTGCGCAGGCAGATGGTGGCAGCGGCCCACAGGCACTGATCTGTGCATAAAGATGCATCCCAGCTAGCTGAGCATGGCCAGGGACCAGACCTGCATGGGAAGAACCAGGGATGCAGCTCCCGTCTGATCCATTTCCACCCACCCCAGCTGGCTGCCAAGGGAGCGGGGACTGGGAAGCAACACCAGAAAGGGATGGGAGGAGATGGGGAGGGCAGGGAGGTTCAGAGAACACTGAGGGTCAGACCCGTTTGTACGTGTGTAATAGACGTAACTCTGATGTGTGTGCAAGGCCTCCATCATCCTCACATTGATGTTTCCCTTCAACAGAAACAACCTGGGAGCAGCCAAGCAGTGTGCCTGGGACTCCAAAGAGCCCTGTGTCACAGAAGAGTTCTGCAGGTACGGTTTGATGCTGTGCCTGACCACTGCATTGGGTGAATCCTCTTCTCTACCATTCAGCAGAGCAAAGTGTGAGTGCTACACGGTCGTGTGAGTGTAGCAGAGTAAACGTGGTGGGGCTTTTCTTTCATAGAATCATAGAATCACAGAACGGTTTGGGTTGGAAGGGACCTTAAAGCTCATTGAGTTCCACCCCCCTGCCATGGGCAGGGACACAAAAAACAGTTTGCCCAAAGCCTCATCCAGCCTGGCCTTGAACCCCCTCCAGGGATGGGGCATCCACAGCTTCTCTGGGCAACCTGGGCCACTGCCTCACCCCCCACACAGGAAAATACTTCCTCACAATATCTCATCTCAATCTCCCCTCTTTCAGCTTAAAACCATTAGCCCTCATCCTATCATTCCACTCTCTGATCAAAAGCCCCCCCATCTCTCCTGCAGCCCCCTTTCAGCACTGGAAGGTGCTGGAAGGTCTCCCCGGAGCCTTCTCTTCTCCAGGCTGCACACCCCCAACTCTCTCAGC
>NW_010114109.1:12471-16020 GCF_000699245.1 Pterocles gutturalis
CCTCCCGCGACCTGCTGGTCACACTGCTGGTGATGCCCCCAGGACACGGTTGGTTTCTGGGCTGCCAGCGCACACTGCCGGCTCATGTTGAGCTTCTCATCTACCAGCACCCCAAAGTCCTTCTCTTCAGGGCTGGTACATCTTCCCACCTACTGTCTCCCCACTGGTGCATCTTCTGGCCGGTTGTCTGAGGTGTCTTCTCAGAGCTGAGATGGCTCCTTCCTTGGAGCATGGAGGCAGATGGTGGCCCATTGAGGCAGCGCTGCTGCCTGCTCTGGGAGGGGAGGACAGGCTGCCTTTCCCTGCTTTCTGCTGGGGCAGGGGAAGCAAAAACCTGCAGAGGAAAGTGGACTGCCATGTGCCACACAGAGCACGTGCACAATGAAGCATTTGAGCAAGTGGTAGCTACAGGGTTGACCACTTCACCTCTGTCCTGACTTGAAGTTGCAGGGAATCAAGTACCAGAGAATCAGTTGCACAGATGTATTGAAAAGCTTTGGGTACTGCAGAAAGACAAAGCAAAGCAAAAATTAGTCTAGAATAAAAAGTGATAAATGTTAAGGCCATTGCTGCCAGCTGACTGCAAATAATGCAGTCTAGAAGATGATTTTCATATAATTTTTTTGTACTGATGGCCCTCTTTGTTGGCAGAGCTGAGTGGGAAGTATGTTTGAAGATTGCACATTTTGTTGTGACCAAAGGATTTGTGATATTGTGTATCTTGTTTTAACCCAACTTTGAGCATTATTCTTTGTTCAGTATATTCCAAAAATAAGGCACCTTACAGCTGTATACATGAACCATAAACATCTTCCCAGGCTTGCTTTCCTGACATGAAAAGCCCATCTCCACTAAACCAGTGCTTTTTACATACCCTACTACTTCAAACACATCATTTTACCAGACAGTGCTATGGGAACTGTTTTGAGTTTGAGGGTCTCTTTTTTCTTGGCTCTTTCAGTAACTCCTGTCCTAACTCCTGATAAGAGCCTGCTGCAGGATCCTGAGGGCAGAGTGAGCCCATGGGCTGAGCTTCTGTGGAGTCCGGTTCTAAGACATCACGTTGCCAGCCTGTTGGGATGGGGAAAAGCATCCATAGTTTCTTAGGCTGGGGGCAGTGAACTCAAAAAAGGCACTGTGATTTATATCTGTTTATTCAGTTATGCGATTAGTTTTAAAAATGTGCAATTATTCAGTTGCTACCAGCAGCAAGCCTGCTAACTCTCCATCTGTTCTTACAGTGAATGGCTACCACATCTCTGGGACCCCGGTACACCAGCTCGACTCTGGTCATATGAGCCTCCGAAAAGCCAGTGGGGACCCCCAGGTAAGCTCTGGGGAAAAGGCCAAACAGCAGTATCCAAGAATAAACGGGTGTCCACTTAAGTAGTTTAGGAATCTGCCCAGAGCAGGAGATCAAGATGCATTTTCTTTTAGAAACTGTCAGATCAGACAGATTTGTTGCATCTAGAATAGTTAGTCTTTGTGTCCAACTGGTAAAACAGTACCAAATGCCAAGATACTTTGGATTTTTTTTTGTCCTATCGCTCCTTTCTGAAAAATCTATCAGGCCACTTCAGTCACTATTAACAACCATACAAATTTTCCTGCCACTCCAGCCTGAAGCCTGGGCCTGTCTCCAGCACAGTCCTCTCTCTAGACATGCACATCTGCCCATGTCTGTAACTCATTGTATTTTCTTGCAGCTCCAGTCGTCCCTCCCAAAGACAGTATTCACAAAGAATTTGTCCAAAGCTTTTTTCTCAATTACTTCATCCATTCCCATGTGGCCTTCTACAGGCTCTCCTCTGTGCCTTACATAGCCTGTGCCTCACCCAGCTCCTCACCCCAGGCTAGTGTTCAAGACGCTGACTTGTGAACAGCCGTTCTCCCTTGTGTATTTGTCCAAATTTTCAGTAAATATCCCTGCACTTTTTCTTGCACTGCTTTATGTCCCTGGGAGAGTCTTTTCCACAGGTCTTCAGATAGAGTGCAGGGTCCTCTTCCAGCTCCTCCCATGAAACTCTTCACCCCTGCCAAAACAGCAACAGTTGAATAGCTGGTGGGTTGTGCTTCCCTGCCCACTGGTGTTTTTTCCCTGGTGGTTCCTGACCCGAGTTCTCTGTTTCATTTCTCTACTAGCTGGTAGGTTCTTCTGCAGTGCAACTAAAATGTTCCCAGTGAAATGCATGTTTGATTTGTGTGCTGCTACCATGTTGACCTGGGTTGCGTGTTGCTCTCAGCATCCCTCTGCTATTCCCTATTTCTTGGTCTAAATTTTGTGCTATCAACTGTCCCTCTTTTCGTCAACCCAATTTCTCACCCACTGCCTCCTAGGTAGTTGCCTTCAGCCTTGCCCTCATGGGTGTTCCTTCAGCTAAGTCAGCATTTCTGGTTTTCTTGCCCACTGGTGGATTCATGGCATCTCTCCAGTGCTTTGGACTGCCTGTTCCTTCCACATCCACCTCAAACATCTTGCACTTAACTGTCCTGTGCTGCTGTTTCTCTGAGCTGTTTCCACAGGCTGAAAGCAGAGCATGTGGGCACCTAAACTAGGTCAAAAGCATCACGTAGTGCATTACCAGACACCCCTGTCCACACATGTGCTGAGAGTCCCTCAGAAAACCCAAATAAACTTGCAGGCTGTGACTTCCTTCAAAAAAAAAAGCTGTTAATCCTTGTGCAACAAAGCTCAAGGTATCTAATTCACAATGTTTTTGCAGTTAGCTTGGTACACAAGCCGGATGAACTGACTCCCTCAGAACTTCCTTTGTAACAACATTTGCCACTTTTGATTTTTACAGTGGTGAGTCTGACTCAAGTTTATAGCCACCTTTTTGGTCAAATTCACATCTGAGCTACATGGGGAGTCCATTGCCATGTACTGGTTTGTTCAGCTGACTCAATGATTAGACTGACAAAAACCCCTTTCATTACTTTACTCATTCACTTCAACAGCCTCCATTATACTTTGTTTCCATTGCTCCTTCATTACAGGTTTTTCCAAATTGAAGTCCCGGCTTCATTTCTGCTTTGAACCTATCACTAGTTTTGAATCTATAACTAGCTGCTGGTGCCATTAATTCTAAGAGCAGCTTGTGTCCACGCCCGCTTTGGAGCCTGCTTTCCTGGGAGCTGGGGCTGCTGTTGCAGAACAGTCCTTAGTAAGGAAAGCATCTGACCATAAACTGGTGGTTGTGAGAAGCTGTTCTCTACGCTCTCAAACTCTCATACACTTTGGCTAGTCCCTCTTCTACTTGCCTGCTTCGCCTTGACTGCCTCCTTGTCTGTTCTTGGCACTTGTCTCCTGCTGCAGAGCAGCTCCCAGGCACTCTCCAGGATGCTTTCTTAGACCTGGGTAGCAGCCATCGCGCAAACAAACGCTGGCAAGATCCCTCAGGCAAACTCAGCCGCATTTCTTGGAAACAGGTCAAGGGGGAAAAAGCCACAACTGAGAACAACACGGAGCTGTACTGCGCTGGGCGCAGGGCCAGGCCTTGTTTACGGCTTCCTCGAGAGCAGCTGAGCGCTGCCCGTGCAGGCCGTCAC
>NW_010114110.1:0-15514 GCF_000699245.1 Pterocles gutturalis
GACCACCTGGAGTGAGATGATCCAAAGCAGAAGGAGACCCAGAACAAGAAGGGACGATCTTCCAGAGGGTCCTCACCTATATACCGGGCATGACGTGTATGTTATGGAATAGATTATTGGCCACCTTGGGTCTCAGTCCTGAACTTAAGATCAAATCCTGGGCTAGTAACTGGGGCTGTGCTCCCTCCCAGCTTCTCCTGTTTGCAGACAGCCAGAGAAGCTGAAAGACCTTGGCAGCCGCAGGTAACCAACTTTTTATCCGCTTTCTTCTGAGCACAAATCCAAAACACAGCCTCTTGATAGCTATTATGAAGAAAGTTAATTCTGTCTCAAATTAACCCAGGACAATGGTAGAGGCAAAAAGAAATATAAGAAATATTTTGTTGCTCTAGTCCATGTTCCCAGCTTTCCCTGCTTTGCCTCAGATATGGGCTGACCTTTTTTTAGTCCATTCAACAACAACTGTGGGATACTTTTTAAACAGCAGCCAACTATTTCCCCAGGTTGCAGAAAGGATAGGCTTCGTCTCCTTCACTTTCCCACAGTAACCCAGGGTATCAAAGCTACATACCACATTTGTAGCAGTGATATATTTTTGCAAAATCATCCATATATTATCTCTAAGTATGATTCAAAAATATAATCTTCAAAGTGTTTATATGTGCAAAGTTTCACCTGTCAAAAGCATCAAAAATATCTTTTAAGTACTAAATTAGTGTCAAAAGTTGTGATTTTCAGCACTGAAAGGATGAATAGATTTAACAGTTTACATCAGTTTAGGAAAATTACATCTCTTTGTGCAAGTTGGGCTAAAAATACTGGACAAAATATTGTCCCCATTTGATTTCCTTAGGTTGCAGGAATGGTAGCTGAATGACCCTATTTATCAACAGAACTGAAGGGTTAGAAGCATGTTCAGGTTTAGATTTCCCAATAATCCCCATTCATAATGTTTCTACGTGATCTGGTATGTTCCTGTCTTCCCTAAGCCCCAGACAACTTTTCCAGAGGTGCTGGCTGACCAGTGAATAAACTCAATTTAGGCCCTAGGTACAAAGGTAACTTTGATTCACAGGAAGTATTTTGGTTAAGGTCGTGAGCTAATCATCAGTTGGGTTACAATGTGGCCCCAAAATATCACTCGCTATGACAGATGCTACTGTGGCAGCTTCCACATATAGCACTGTTTCAAACTTTGACAGAAATCTTCTCTAGTGAAACTGAAAAGTTTAACTTCACCTTTCAGAAAAAATGACATTTATATCTTGCCTGCTGTAACAGCTAATAATAGTTACTTGTCTACTGCTAGCTGACAAACCTGATTCGCAAGTTGCAAGACAGCTCTTTTCACATGAGTTTCCCTAAATCAGCTGCTTACCCTAAAAATAAACTGTAATGATTTTACTACTGTGGGGCAACAGAGGAGAAATGACATGATAGCTTTCCACGGAATGAGGCCAGAACTAAGGAAGTGTCACGGTCTTTTTATGTTAAGATGAAATGGAAAAATTTATATCTTACTTGTAACCAGGTAGCATTTTTTTTGCGGCTGTGGTCTGCAGCATGCACGTCACAGTCAGTTCTAAATACGTAATCAGTTCATTCTCTTTGGGTTGCTTGACTTATCTAAATATTAATCTACTTTTCACATATGATGTTATAGCATTCATAATTATACTACCTTCACACTCAATCCCTATAAATACACTGTAGACTGAGGGTGGAATTCATTATTGTCTTAGTACTATCTTAGCCTCCATTTATGAAAGTTTTCAACCAAATTTACCTATGTCAACAAGTAAATAAGTATTCTTATAGGGTTTTTTTTTTTTTTCAGTTATAATGTGCTGTACTAGTTTAAAGAAGATTCCTTTTATAGTGAGGTGAACAAGGATAGTTTGTTGCAGCACAAGATTAAAGAAAAGCATGAAGTACAACAAAATTTCACACCTCTTCAACATATCTAATTACTGTTTAAAAAAATAAACAACTGTCAATAGCTACTCAGTTGATAGCACAGAGATACATCACTTCTTTTTTTAAGTAAAAGAAAGGTTGCGTCATTGAACCGTTATAATCCCACCACTGCCATGTTAAATGACAGATTTTTAAAAAAATTGCAGTATATAAATAAATTAATATTATGACAAGTGTCACTATACCAAGCATCTATAGTTCTGTATATGTATGAGACGCTGCCACTCACCTTTACACTTCAGTGCTGCAGTGCAGCTGCTAAGCAAAAGGGAAGTATCCTACCTCCCCTGCCATTTTTACACCCCTTCTGCAGACTCAATGAGTTCAAGATAACTTGCATAATGTTTATTATTCTTTCACAATAACTACAGAATATATACTACAGTTGGCTTCTAGGAATTATAGGCTCACGTGTGTGGCATTGCAGCAAAAATATAAAGTACTTTTTCAGAAGCTACTATGTGACTAAGTAATTGTCTCAAAACTGATTTGTTGCTTGAATCCCAACCCTCTGATTTGGATGCTTTTAGGATTTAACTTATTCTCCACAGAAACTGCCTCAACCTCACCCTCAGGTTGGTGAAAAAGGGAAAAAAAATTAATCACCAGACAAATCAGTCACAGTTCCCAGATCCTTTTATGTTCAAGGAAGTTAATTTAAAGGAGGTGATCCCCTTATTTCTACATCTTAGTAAGTGAATCCTGAGAAAAGGCTGTGTTCCCAACTCTCTCTCTCCTGCTGGGTATTTGGGAATACTAATTGCTTAGCTGATTTCTCTCTTCTCCTCCTGCCTTCTATTTTTTTTTTTTTTTTTTTTTATTTTTGGCCTAGAACCCTGCAAAACAGTGCTCTTCATAGCAATGTCAGAGTTGTCTTTACATTGATCAATTTATCCCCAAAATATCTTGAAAGTATCTTAAGAAGGATGACACAGTGCCAACACTTGGTCTTACGGTAAGCATTACCGAAACCTGTAAAATAAACCAGTTGTTTCAGTTTTTCAGTCTGAAACAGTTGCAACTTGTCAGTATTTTTACTCCAAACTGAATCACACCAAAGGCCACAATGTGCCCAACTCTTTTCAGGACTTAACATCACCCGAGCAACTGTGTCAGCTTGCTGAAGAGCATCTTCATTTGGTAGTCTGGAGCCTCAACAGAGTGGGTCTGCAGGGCAGTTTCAGGGCTGACTCTCAAAGGTTGGGATGTTTGTAATGATTTGACTTGGTTGGCAAGCCCTTTAGATTTAATTTATTTTCATTTATAGGATGTTTGCCCCAATCATTACCTTTGCTCTTATGTCTTATTAGTCCTCCTCTTTGCTGTAGCTGCTCTCTGTAACAGTTGGCTGGTAAACAGAACTGAGTTTGCAGCTCCTCTCACATCCCATTGCATATACTTCGTTAGAATTAGAAAGAGGGAACCCCATTACTGAAAATATTCTGAAAAACGCAGCCTGAAATTGGGTTCTGAAAAGATATTAAAATAATTCAATATTAATTTAAGGCACATTAACAAAGATCTCCAACCAGATATATATGTATTACACATAATATATATATTAAGTGAATATAAACTTTAAACATTAAGTGACTATAATTAAATATTAAGTGACTATAAACAAGATGGAAAAGTAAGGAGAAAGACTCCGTGATACGTTATCAATACCATGTCTGAAATAAATTCAAAAATATCACCCAATTTTTGCAAGGTGATTTCTAATCCAAAACCTGAGCTGAAGTTCTGTGAGTGTAAGAGGTAAAATGGTAAAACCTTTTTCTATCTAAAGTAAGTAAAACTGACATATAGTTCCCTCAGAATTTTAATGGGTACTGAAATACCTTAGTCTCCTTGGAATAACCATACTCACACATAGTTATTTCTAAAAATGTTACTGAAATTGCTTCAGCTATCATGCTTTGTGAAACATGACCTTCCTCTATAGGCCACTGAGAGTTCTTTAAGACATCCTCGTTTTCAGTATGACTTCATTGACAGTTGCTGGATGAGTGCATAACAAAAATAAAATGGAGAGGTTGTTTTTCTTTTATAAACTTCTACTGAATAACAAAAACCAATCCAGGGCAACTTTAGGACATTTTGATTTTCTTGAATGCTTTTATATAATAATCTTTTCTCATCATTCCTCACCTCACACTCTCTACTCACTCCACCTCCCCCCATATTTCTATAGTTCTCTTATTTCTTCATTACCCAGTGAAATAGAATGTGCTTGTTTCCCCACAGAAGATTATATTTTTTTTTCAGACAGCAATAATCTATCGCTACGCGATAGGAAGTTCATTATTTTTCCACTGTGTTAACTCAAACTGCCTTAAGCAGAATTTGTGTATCATGGGACTAAAATGGTTGAGTTTGTGGAACTGTATGTTTATAATATACAAATATGTATGATTTTGTATGTTATTAATGTATTAATTTCATAGCCATTTAGGTACATGAAAGGTTTCCCAAGGAACTTTGTAACTTTGCTGAGTAATGCAAAGACTACTGAAGAATGGATTATTAAATGGATAAAAATTCAGAGTCTAAAAGGTAGTCTTAGCACTCCTTTAAACATTTTTGTGACCTCATCATTTCCCTTTTTATTTTTACCTTTTAAATCCTTATAAATTCTCTTGACAGATTAGTAAGTGATGATGCAATTTTCCAGAAAATCAAGACTTCTACTGCTGTAGATGCAAGATAATTATTTCTAAGTGTGTTTTGGTTTACTAACACACTAAAGTTTATAATGAACTTCCGTCCTTAATATCACTTTTGCATACTGTATCTGAAATACACTGCAAAATATTATTAGTAGTCTGCCATTATAATTTATGTAAAAAGAAATTAGCATCTTTTTTGCATCTATAACATTTGGATAGTAGTAAAACAGAGAAATGGACAGATCTGTGCTCTTACAAGTCACATTAATTTAGGTAATGTCCATAACCAGTATTGATCCTGTATTTGAATTAGACACTTGCTTTTTTATTAAAATATTGTTGAACTCCAATATTTTGTTAGTAGGTGTAGATTTTAGCTTTTTTAAATGTGTCAAATTAAACAAGACAGGTTTGAGGCAAAAAAGCAATCGTATTTTGTCTGAAGATGTTTCCTTCAATTTCTATACTTGTTTTGTGGTAGGAAATCCAGGCCAGACAATAGGATGTAGAGGTTTATAACACTTGAATGCTGTTGTAAGAGATTTGTTACCTTAAAGTTTTTTCTTGTATTTATATTGCTATTTTCCAGATGAAGAACCGAAATACAGACGAGAGACATGACTATTTCAGGGTCAAAAAGACAAGATTAAAAATGTTTCCATTCCACTGTTTTGAATATTATAGTCTCCCTTTTAAATATTATCATCCTCCCGCTCTTTCTCAGTTTGTTGAATTTTCAGCTTCATTTGATTTCTCAACAGTAACAGAGACACAATGAAGGGTTATACTTAACCAGAGGAGAATTTGGAATCTCATTCACGTATGCAGCATTCTGAGAGTGCACAAATTTTATCAGATACACAGAATCCCCAGAGATGCTAAGCAAAGCAGATATAAGCATTTTTTTTTTTTTGTCACCTGCTGAGAATGAGCCTAACTTCTTCCCTGTCTCTCATTTTCTCATAGCATAGTTTGAAAATGGCTATCAGACCTGTGCAATTTTCTGTGTATTGGATAGCCTGTGGTGCTATCTGTATTTCAGCTGGACAGTCTGCCATACTGGTACTAGAAATCGTTACTGGCATCAACTAACACAATAATGACTGCAGCTCTATTCAGCGGGTTTTCCATTATGTAAAAAGATGCCACTTTTTCTTTGTTTATTTCAGAGCTTTCCAGTTCCCCAAAAGCTTACAAGAATACAAATAAGTAATGTGCACTGTCCCTTAAGGGGAAAAGTCTAGAGATTTTTAATGTTGTTTTTTTTCAAATTTTTGAACTAATTAAGAGAACATTAGTACATTAAAATTTCACATTCTGTCCTCCAGACTAATATTACACGGACATCCACTTGGAATTGGCTACATACAGAAGCTGAGAAATAAAAGCTGTGAAGAAACAAGTGTTCGATTGGTTTTGCTTCTGCTATTTTCAAAATTAATCTCAAAAGAACACAAGACACATGTTGTGGTGCCATGTGCGATACACCAGGGCTAATAAACCCCCCAAATAGGGCTTATATTTGCTATTCAATTCATGAAATAGTGGAGCATATGCTCACATTTTCTTTGAAGAGAAGAGGGGGTTTTTAATATCCTTTGTTATACGTGTTGTAATATTTACCAGCAACCACTGTCAGGCAAGGCTCTTATTGAGTTACTCTATGCTCCTTACAGCTCCAAAAGGTAGAAAGTTACTTTCTGGCTTTTTTGAGGGGTATTTTGTTAGTTTAACTCTCGTTGAGGGGTCTCTGGGGTGCTTTTGCATTTATTGCTTGGTTCTTTTTCTCCAAAGTCTAACCATGTTTTATAAAGGAAGGTGTTCACACATCATACTTATTAATTCCTCTTGCCAACCCCACCTCTCAAACACATATGGACTGCTTGGGAACTCAGTCTCAAGGCCATTTGAAGTATTTGCTTAAGATCAACCTGTTTGATCAGACTTTTACTTGATTACTTTCACATGTTTGACTAATACTTTATGAAGCACTTGATGGCCTACACAAAGACTTTTAGAATAGGTAGGTTGCATTCATGTGCAAAACTCCCCTGTGACAGGGAAGGGCTCCTTGAAATCAACAAAGCTAATTTTGCAGAACTTCCAGACAATCCTTATTCCCTCTCAGACAAACGTATTTGGTTCCCAAATAGTGGAGTGGTCCTGGGGGAACACTTGAGAGGTGCAGACAACACCGTGGGGTTTGAAATTCATTATTTACATGAGCTGAAAACTTTTCCACACACATGTTCATGGAGGCAAACAATTATTTATTGCTGTTCTGATCACCACTGAATTTTTATGATGTTTATTAAATCTTGGTTTTGTATATAAAAACCTGACTGATACTGAAGATATTATAATACAGTGATACAGAAGATATTATAATACAGAATATATGTTTATTCTCCACCTTGACCAGTAACCAAAGAGCCTTGAACTCTTAAAACAGGTAATGGAGATACAGCAGAGGTATATGCCTGTGTGCTCTTTTCTGTGTTACCGGAGGATTACTATTGTATGTCAGTGTCCTTCCATTTCACTAAGAAATTTGTACTAGGGAAGCTGGTACATTATTGCTAAATTGTTATAGAGTTTACTTAAAATTAGCATTTCAACATTTAACACAATATAATATTCTGAAAACTCTCAGTATAATATCCTAATGTGTTTACAAAACAGTAATGGAAAACGCACTTACTTTCAAAGATGTTTTGTTCTTTAAGTAAACTTGAAAGTTTTCTTCAAAAGGACTGATTTCTCATCCTGGTTTTGGCTGACTTTAAACCATGACATTGATGTAAAACAGTTCTGAAAGAATCTGCAGTTATTTTGGAAAAAAATTATGCTCTGAGCTGTGCTTGTCATTGACAAGCATGACCGTATCTGAGGAAACCATGATGTATTATTGAAAAGGCAGTTATTCCTTAACAGCTGTACTTCCTCAATAACTGAACCAATTACAGTTATTTATCAATGTTAATTATTTTTTTCCAAATGTGTATCTAAGTGTATGTTAGTAAATACAAAATTTGGTAGAATAGGGTAACACATTTGTCCCTATGAGCTTTGGACAGCTGTTCTTGTTTGCTTGCTTGTTTGTTTTTTCCTTTGAACTGCTGAAGCAATGAGTGAATTATGTAACTCATTCCAAAAGCTAATAAACTTTTTATGCTACCCCAATGTGTATTCTGCTTAAGCAACATACTGAACAGAAGTGTGCTTCAGAAGTGGTTTGGGGTTTCATTGTAACTATTTTTCATATCCCTCCGGCTGTGTTCATTTCTCTAAGAAATACTTACAGACAGAGTAGGAGGAGAAAAACAATACATTAAAAAGAAGAGAATATCTGAAAATTACCAACACTATTTTTCTATTGCAGTCCCTTCTCTCAAAAAAACCAAAATCTGCCACAGCTTTCTAGGTGGTATTTATGGATAGTTAGACTCTAAGTAAACGTTATTTCCTATAAAAAGTAGGCTTTAACGTTCTAGTAATTTCATGTGCAGGAGTGAGTCAGTGGACTTTATTGGGCCACTGCTTCTGGAACAAGTATACTCAGCTGGCATAACAGTCTACAGTAAGTTTGGAAAGACAGCTTTGAAGAAACAGACAAATATTTC
Organism: Pterocles gutturalis; assembly: GCF_000699245.1. Lineage (NCBI taxonomy): Eukaryota > Metazoa > Chordata > Aves > Pterocliformes > Pteroclidae > Pterocles > Pterocles gutturalis. The sequence continues at coordinate 8,270 of NW_010114110.1, forward strand.
TTTAGGGAGTTTTTTTGTCTGTTTCATTTTGTTTTGTTTTGTTTTGTTTTGTTTTTCCCACTCATTGTCTCCCTATGAAACAATATTCTTCTGGAGATGATTTGGTGGATAGAATGAAAGCCGAAATTTAGGATAATGTGTAATACGTGAAACTGACCACCTTCACTGCGGTAAACATGACTATGCTCACTGAATTGTGAGCAATTAGCATGACGTTTCTTTTTTTCAACATTTGTAATTTACAGGTCTATAATAGAAGTTATTCCAGAAGGGAAGGATTTGAGAATTGGAGAAGTCTGACAGGGCACTATGATGTGACATACACAAAAGAGAGGACTTGAAACCAGTCACGAAATACCATTTTACAGGAATCACTCCAGGGGAGTGGCTTTGTTTTAAGAAGGCTGTATGCACTGAATTTGCAGGGGGTGGGGCAGGGGGGAAGGTAAAAAAAAGTGTGTGGACTGAGAGGATAAGAGGATAGGGTTTTGTCAATGTTTTAAAATATAAATTTACAGAAGTAGGCCTGTTGAAGCCATAAACTGATTGTCTATCTAGGTTTCACAGCAGTATAATTACTAAATACAGTCCTAATGTGTGCAGCAAGGAAAAAAAAAAAAGAGCTGAAGTAGAGCTTTTAAAACACTTCTGTGAGCTGTGCAACAACAGTCAGTGTACTCAAAAGTAATAGAGTTTTAAATGGAAAGTAAATACTAATACACTTGATTGACATGAAAGACAGTGCCAAAGCACAGCCTCCAAGTTATTAATCTGAAAAAAAAAAAACAGCCTAGGCTGAAGATGAGACAGAAATGCCATTTTTTCAATGTACTCAAGCATACTCAAAATCAGTTCCATCTTTGAAGAAGAACATGGAGAGGCATGTTCTTCTTCTTGAGAGGAAGATGTCAACCAAAACCAGAATCTCCACAACACAATAGCACAGTGCAGGCTGGAAGGATGATGTTCTCTGAAAGGAGAAAGGAGACTCTTGAGTAGTTCTCTCCAGGTAGGAGAAGATGCTAAAGAAATCACAAGCTGTGTTTTGTACACTTCATTCATTTAAGTTGTTAAAATCAGACTTTAAAAAGCAGCAGAATTTGAGTACAAGCTGAAAATAATATCAGAACAATGCTTGCTGCCATGTTACTTTGCTGCATACTATGGAGTCAGTATGGAATATTTCCAAGTATCTCCTCATGAAAATCAGGCCCACAGAAAAAGACCAAAAGCTACAGAGAGACAGTAAAAGACATGAAGGGCTAACACTGGACTTCTAGATATGTATAGGCAATGTTAGACAGACCATCCTAACCAATTTCTATTTAAAAATCTTTTTTCTTTAATAACTTGGTCTTCCCTATATTATCTCAATTACAAAAGGCTACATATAAATTGGTAATTCGAGCAGTGCTTGTAAGTCTCTGCATCTGGATATCACAGCATCCTGATCCTATATCAGGCTCATGTCTGTATGTGCATCAGATTCACTCACATCGTTTTTATGCTTTTGTTGTGAAAGAAGGAAGCCTAGGCATTTGCAGTGAAAGGAAGCCGCAGTACACTGTCCACATCTCTGATCTTGATGAATGGAAAACTAAGATCCTGGGACCCACAATGAGATACACACAGTCACTGCTTGTTCTAGGAGCTGTCATGATAAGGTGAACACTCTCTGAGGGTATCCTTGCCAGAAGTAGCCATGCTACAAATATTTGTAAATAAATTTGTGAACAAATTCCCCAAATATATATGAATCCTTAGGTTCTATATCAGCAGCCTTGATGAGTGAATTATTGGTTTCCCAAGCTCCAGTTATCCTTATTGAAACAACTTCAATCAGCTGGAGGCAAAAGAGGGGGAAACACACTTAGTTCTTACTGAGTCGTCCATATAGCACGGCTCTTCTCTGCTTCCACCCTTGTCCATACCCCAGCTTGACTCAGCTAGCTGCCAAGCTCTGTGCATACATCAATCCATTCAGGTTTTTTGTGAATCAGTTCAACTCTACTGCAGCACAACGAAGTGCAACACAGAGCTGTCAGCTGCTATATGTCTCCAACACTGCTTTGTGATTGGAATGCTAAAACATGTCTGCTACCTTTTGGAGTATGTCTTAATGTTTGACAAGCAGCTTAAGGTGCACATGAAAGGTAAATAACTTCCAGGATATTTACATTTAAAACATTTCCAAATATTTATACTACTGCCACTTTTGGTAACTATTAACATTTTAAGTTGTTCTAATTAATCTCTATAAATACTTTATCAAACTGTTAAACAGCTCAGAAATTACTTAAAGTGTTTGGATTACGGTAATTGTAACAGCAAGAGAAGTGTCTGCTTATGTTGGCTTTTTATTAAGCCATAGATTATTGCATTTTCCTACAATGAGATAACCCCTGCACAAACTTTCTTTTTAAAAGAAGTCAATTATTTGATGAATCTTTAATTTTTTTTCCCCTCAGTTTACTCTCTGTTGGCTACACACTTCATTCATAGTCAAGTGCTTCATTCAAGGACATGATAGTGAACTACTCAACAATACTTATTCCATTATTTGTTCTTTAAGTGCTAATCTGGGAGATGCAATGTGAAGCAGTATAGCTTTCAACTTTTACCAGTTTCCTCTAATCTACTTTATCTTAGTTTTTTGTTATTCATTTCAAAGTATTCAGTGCAAATCTATTTTAATGTTAAATTTCTTGGGGAATTTTTGGGGTATTTTTCAAGGTATAAAAGTTCAAATCTCTCTCCCGACTGCACATACTATTTACCGTCCTGGAGACTGGCTGGTGCACGTATTAAGGAGTGTTCCCATAATGTCTCTCTCCCCTACAAAGTGAACAACCCTTTCATCAGAGAGGTGACATACATGCCTCTGTGTGTCATTTCTGTAGTCAGTAGTCAGTAGAAAAGTGAGGAAGCCCTTGCTCGTTTGAAAAAATTGTCTTGTGACTGGTGGTCCTGCCAGGTTGTAAAGGCAGGATCAAGACCCAGTTTCGAGGCCCTGAGGGCACCCCTAGGCCTGGCTGTGCCTGCCTGGCACCCTCAGGGCTCCCTCCACCTGCCCCTGGCCTAGGACCCCATATCAGAGCCATGCTGCAGGAGAGCCAGCCTCCAGCTTCCACAGCCTTGTCTTGCTGGGCTCACCCCTGGGCCCACATCACAGCCTCAGCTTGTCCCCATCCCCTGGGAGGTGCACGATGCATGGGGCTGTCCTGGTGCCCCTGGCTGGGGTGGGACAGGCCCGGGCTTCTGGGCCCTGCCCTGGGGAGCCACACTGCTCCTGGCCCATGGGAGCCGCCGGCCCTGCTGTGCCCTGACAACTGCTGCTTTCTCTGGTCATTTGTCCCTTTCTATACTCTGAATGCAATTACACTTCTTTGTTTGTTTGCTTTACCTTGCTTAATCAGAAAATACCACAGCAATGAGCAGAGCAGGCGATATGGCAGCACCAGAAATGACAGCGCTCCACTGCCTTTCCTGCACCTTTATAATTTTTACCTGCATGTCTTGTTGAATGCTCACTCCGTTTCTTTTAACACATTCTCCCCTAGAAGTGCAAAGTAATCTGTACCTCTCTGCACCAGTGAGGAGTCTTGCCGTGCTTACATTTTCTGTGGCCGCTCAGGGAGCTTGTTTTCCCCCATGCAGAAGAACACTGTGCTATCCGCTGCTTTGCCTTACATCCACCAGACAGATGAAGAAAAAATAATAATGCAGATATTTATTACCTAGGGATTCATCCCAAAGGATAACAAAAGTTCCCTGCAAATTACAGGCTTTATGTTGCTGGGCTTTCCCATAACCCCTAAAGTTTAATCGTTGCTCTGTACAAAGCTGTGAAACAGCTTTTTATTTATCTACATATATTTAGTCTACCCTAAACTGCAATTCTCCAAACAAGTGTAAATAGATTGGGACTGCATTCCTTGCTAAATGAGAAAATCTGTACCTATTTCAAGAAATTTAGTAATAAGTTATTGTGTAGAGTTCCCTTGCAAAAAACAGGGCTGCTGCTCACAACCAAGATGTTTAGTATGGAGTTAGAAAGAGTTATTCTTGCCCTCAAACCTAAAATACACAGTGTCTTCAAAGCATTAATTAAAAGCAGCTGAAGGAACAGATAAAGACACAAAGCCCCATCGGAAAATATACTAACTGAACATGAACAGTCTATTTTCTTTTCTGCTTAAACAGGCTCTTATATCTGAACAACCAGATCAAAAGCCAACTGACTGAGTGCCAGTTCAACAGCTTTAAAGGCTTCTACCATCTGCAGATGAGAGGCTGTCAGATTTTTTAATCACAGCACATAGGCTGGGAAGGCAATACCTCCCCTAATGGCAGCTAGAGTGGAATGACTTGTGGCTTCCTCCTACTACAGCAAAGTGGAATTATGACTCTGAACAACAGGCCATAAAGTATTTTATTATGTGGTCGTGAGTGTCACTTTCTATGAGGAACAGAGTGGTAATTTAGTGCATTAAATTATCACTTTGTAAAATCACATGTAACAATGAGCTCTGAACTAACTTTAATTGAAATGGTCTCAAACTATACGGTGCTTTACCGCAGGTCTGTTTGTACATGTGCATACACTTGTAAAATATTAAACTCTATTCACATCTGGACAGCAAGGAAACCTTGGTCCTATTGATGCTCATGGTTCCAGAATTCCACACACTTCCTGTCAAAAAAAAAGAAAAAAATACCCCAGGAAATCCCAGTATTAAGAGCTACTCAAGGTAGTAGATCTTAGTAGTACTCATTTCTACGAATAAAATCTAAGAATAAGAGAGAATATTCTCTCACTGAAACACTTAGAATTTCAGCTAGAAAAGTGCAATTGACCTAAAGTAAATCCCAATGGACTCTTACATACAGCAAAACCTATCTGATCAGTTAGTATATTTAGGTTCAGATGACAAGATAAAAAACAAAAATCCAAGACCTCATTACATAAGTAAGAATTATCCTTTCTTCTTTCCCTCTGTCAAAAACAAAACAAAACAAAACAAAACTTTGTTTTTTTTCATCTGGGGAGAAATGCAAATAACCCTACAGAGTTCCTACACAAGTGGAAGGAGGAATTTTTTCACTCTGTCAGAACATTTCCATAAAATCATAAATGTTGTAATAGCTTTAAATCAGCTAGTAGTGAGATCCAAGGCATTTCACAGGAGTAAATGAGATAATTTTCCTTATGACTGGATCAATATGAACTGACAGCTCAACAGGCTGCTGATTGTCAAAGAAAAAGGTGTCCCTGATTGGAACCTCCTTATCAGATGGTGGAGTCATCCAGGTTGGTCTTAGTGCTGCTCTTACTCATCTCAGTGGCACCAGGGACCTTTGTGCTTCCTACACAGAAGCATGTCTCTGAGTTGTCACGCTGCTTTGGCACCATCTGTGCTAGCTACAGCTCTTTCAGTGTTCTCAGCTGTCTGCTTATTAGCAATGACCATTTCTCTGAGCACTGAATTATAGTAGATGCTAATGAGTGCAATCTCTCTCCATTTCATTCCACACCACAAGGTTCAAGAGTTGCCAACTACTGAAATGGTACTACTCCTGTTAAAGTGTCTGTCATTCCCTTAATTCAGACCTGCAAGCCAAGAGTGGACATCAAGAGGAGATCCTTAATCCCAGATTGGACACAGCTGAAGCTATACAGTTGAAAAGGAGTTGCTGAGTTGCCACATATTTTCAGCAATGTCAGTGTCCCTGGCCAAAAATTTTCCACATTCAATCTTCTTTTTCCCCTAAACTTTTCTGAACAAATGTTATGGATAGTGAACTCTGCCCCTCTCTGTAGAGTTTTATCGATCATGTACACTCTGAGAATATATTTCAGCAAATAGACTTACAGACTTTTCCAAAGGGTTTCCAGAAGACAAACTGTGCCATTTGGAGTTTGTAAATATGAAGGCTCATCAAGCATTATTTTCAAATACGGTTATAATAGCTGGGATATCAGATCTTGTTAGCAAGCTGCCTTGTGCAACTCAAGAGGAAACCATAACTGATTTCTCTATACTGATGTCTGTCCAAGAATTACAATTAGGCAGACTTAAATATTTTAAATTAGGACATGAAACTAAATTGGCCATAGCAATGCCTGTGCCAGGTCATAATGCATCCTCTTTTCCATTTTTCCTCTTTTTCAACATTCTCCAGTTCTCAGTACAGTCGTTGAATGGATAGAATCTCAAGAGATATTTTTCCTGTATTTTACTAGGTTTTATGAGATTATATTTTTTAAAAGCCTGTAACTTTGCATGTGCCTTGAAGAACAAATTCCAACACAAGGAACAAACTGCTTTAAGTTGACTGCAGCTGCTACATGTCCTTTCAAAGAATATTGAAAAATTGAAGGATTATGAAATTGCATCACAAATGAGGTTGTAGTATAAGCAGCACTGTACATGTTACCCTATCTACTTCTTCTCATGTTAAATCACTCGAATTATTTTCTTTTGTTTCTTAATCCTGTAGTTCAGAACGTCAGAATACCATTGAATATTTGCTGCTCTTTCTGCTTCATAATTTGGTTCCAATATAATGACATTGTGTAACTGCATGCTTTTTTATAGCACATACAGTAACTTTTTTTTTCCCTCTACTTGTTGATTCCTAATGTCTTGATACACGAGTATATTTACATGAATAATATGTGGGTGCTGAACTGGCGAACGGAATTCTCTCTTATCTTTTTCCCCAGCCTCAACATGATCTGTGTTTTATGAAGTTAGCCATAATTCTGTGTTCTTCTTTTGCTTACCCTTACCTCTGCATAATCACTGTATTGCATTCAGCTGCAGTATACACATAAAAATTATGTGCTTCTCAAGATGAAAAAATGACACTTAGCCCATCTCAAGAGATGTACTAATAAATGTCTATACCAGAATAATATGAGAGCAAGTTTCATATACAATTTGAAGTAAGAAACAAAACAAAACCAAAACAACAACAAAAAAAACCCCACAAAAAAAAAAACAAAAAGAAAAACAAACCAACAAGAAACCCCAAAAGGCATCTCTGGAGATCATCTGATTCAACGCCACCTGCTCAGCACAGTTGGGTTTTGAACATCTCCGAGGATGGAAACTCCACATCCTCTCTGGGCAATCAGTTCCAGTGCTTGACTACACTCAAAGTGAAAAAGGCTTTTCTTATGTTTAAATGGAATTCCCTGATTTTCAGTTTGTACCCTTGTGGTGGGTTAGCCCTTGGCTC